>NW_010253298.1:0-15789 GCF_000690775.1 Eurypyga helias | reverse complement strand
GAAGGGGCCATCCACACCTTCTCTGGGCAACCTGTTCCAGTGCTTCACCACCCTCACTGTGAAGAATGTTTTCCTGATATCTAATCTAAATCTTCCTGCTTTCAATTTAAAACCCTTGTCCTATCACTACAGGCCCTTATAAAAAAGTCCGTGTGTCCTGTCCTGACCCCACCCCCCCCAGCTTCCTTGTAGCTCCTTCAGGTACTGGAAGGTGCAATAAGGTCTCCCCGGAGCCTTCTCTTCTCCAGGCTGAACAAGCCCAACTCTCTCAGCCTGTCCCCATAGCAGAGGTGCTCCAGCTGTATAATCAACTTTGTGGCCCTCCTCTGGACTCACTCCAACCAATCAACAAACAGAGAAATGTGTTTGGAATAGACCAAACCAGACAAAATGTAAAATCAAAGAATTAAGCATTGTGGGTGATCAGGGTCTTGTGTGGAAATTTTTATCCTTTGTACCTGTTTTTTTGTAATATAACTGAAACAAGATATGGGGAGTTATCTCTTCACAGGTGTTTGTAATGGTCCATTCTTCATTTTCTTGGTGGCAGTTTTGTTTTCCAAAATGCTTATTGACTCTTAAATCAATGAGACATTTATTTGAACATTTTGGATAGGATCCTCTGATTCTTTGATTCACCTCCTCAGATGTCTAATTTCAAGACATTTAGGTGTCTAACCTTGAGTAGATTTCATCTACTCTTATTAAATCCTAAGTGTTCTGACAATCATGTCCATGGTATTTGCATTTGGGCAGCCAAAACAAACATATCCTTTGGCCTTGAACTAAGCCTGTTAAGAGTAGCTCATTTGTAAAACCAAGACAGTAACACCCTTCCATTCCATGGGGAAAGTTGAAAAGTATTTCTGACATCTCTTAACTTTTAAGTGCCTTCCTGTGTAACCTTAACATTTTTCCAACATAGAGTTGTGTGTAATAACAGGGATAAAATGTAGCTTTTGCTACTGTAACAAGGACCTTGGAGTCAAACTTCTGCTGCTTGATCTCTGTCTTCTAGAGATTTGTTTGTAATTTCAAGCTGCCTACAGTTCATCTTGTAAGCTCAGAGTAAAAAGGAGAGAAGAAAGAAATAAAAAATTGCAGAGACTTATCACAGACTTGAATCTTTGCTCCGTGCATGTATATCCCCAGAGAATACTTCCTGGGTTTTTTGAACCCTTCTTGAGCTGCTATAAGCTTCTGCTCATTATGACATTAAAAATATACATTTTTTTTTTCCCAAAGCTTAGTGGCAAAGCTTCCCCCCCTTTTCCCCCCCCAGATATTTGTTTCTGCAGTTGGGCTTAAAGATTTTTAATTACCTGACGGAATAACCTTGGTCTGACATAATACCTGTTCCATATGGTTTTGATCTATTCATGTGTATGCCTCGATCTCCTCTTTTTGTGGCAAGGTATGCCGAAACGCACTACTGTCATTGTTAGGGGGAATCTGTTATTTGAGGTTGTATCTTTTTCATATTTTGAGAACACAGGGAATATTAAGAGGCTACATATTCAATGTAGCAGCAATAATGGCCCTGCTGAATATGATAATATTTTGTGATTGTTACATGTTAGACAGGTACTTGAACACACACGACCTATTCATACCAAAAAGCCCCCATATCTACTGTAATGCCACAGCTTTTCACACTCCCCCTGCTGAGTTTCTAATGCAAACTATCACAGTGTGTGGTCCTCACTACTGTAAACATGAATTCCTTTCCTATTGTGACTTTATGTCTTCTACACTGATTATAATGATTCTCTGTCAGCTCAAAGCTGTCAACATGCTCCTGAAAGGACTGCTAGTGGCAGGAAGAAAAAAAAAAAGAAAAAAAAAAAAAAAAAAAACAGGGCTTGGAGAGCGAAAAAAAAAAAAAGAAAAAAGGTCTTGGATAGCTAAAGAAAATAAAGGGTGACCAGAATCAAGAAAAGTTCAAGCATCTTTTATTACTTAGTTTCATGTAAAAGAATATATATTTATATATACTGCTTCCTTTGCCTTTCTCACTCTCTCTCTTTATTATTTTTTAATTAATCTGAACAGTTTAACAAAGTGAGTAGTCTTTTTCCCTCCATTTCCTATGTTTTAGAGAAAGAAAGATGCATACATCACATAGTCCATCTTCTTCATCAGTTTCTGTCCTTGCCAACATCAGTTTGCATTCATCATATCACTCAGGACAGTGTAATGTTGGAAGTGGAGCATGTCCGGTTCTTTCTATTAGAAAACTTACCCCTAGTTAGTGCCACTGAATGGTATGTATAATTTAATAACAGCAAAGTACTGGTGAGAATGCCACATTCTTTTTGCACAGAAGACAACATTTTATTGCAAGAAAGACAATAATAATGTTACTAAAGTTACTTTGTATCTCCTTCATCAGCCACAGCAGGAAGCACTACTGCATGTGGTAGTTTAAATCTTCTTCAGTGATTTGACAACTTCCAGCTGAGCAAGAGAGTCCACATGTTTACATGGATTTAGAGGACTTGGAGCACAGTCTTCAGCTTCAAGCACATGGACCTGTGGCACACGTGTGTGACTCACTTGTTGCCTCTTCTTGCATGACTTCCACACAAAACCTGTTATATTTTTGTGTTATAACTAAGTTTCATAAGAAAGAAGCAACCATGTTGTATTTTTATTAAAAAAATGGCAGTGTTGGTATTATCTAAAATACAAGGAATTTCAGAGAATTGAAGTATGGGCAATCTTTTTCTCAGGAATATTGATTCCTTTACCAAAGTTAAGGAGAAAATTTAAGAAATGAGTGTGTTTCTACTAGAAACCTGCACCATTTAGCTATGAAAATTTCTTAATCTGCTAGCCACTTCATGACCAACCTTGGCCATTTGTTAACATTTCCCATGCTTCAGAATAAGAAGTACAGGAGATAAAGAAATAATTGTTATTCCAGCAACAGTTAATGTCTACTTTTGTTAATTAGAGCAGGGATGGGTAACAGACAGCTTATACGCTATTAACTGAAATAAGCAAGTAATCAATATGACTGTTAGTTGCACAAATAGCAACAAATACGCTGGTGGTCCTCCCAGAAGGTACCAACTGAAGAAAATTTTTGTACTAGTGTTTTCTTCACACCCATCATGCTCATAGGCAAAGAAAACACAGGACTGATATTCAATAGGCTAAATTTAATGCTGCTCAGTGATAATCAGGGCCCTCAAATACAACACTAATAGTAATGTCAAGCAGTATTATATTTTCAGATTTATGTGAAATGATTGAAATGCTATTTGCTATAATTTTTGTACAATGTTCATCCAGTTTATGCAGTTTGTCGATATTGATTCTGTGTAGTAAAGTGCTTATAGCAGGTGCCCAGTGGCTAGTACATCTAACATTTCCTGTGCCAGCAGCAAGTGAGTTATGCCAAGTATTACTGGCAGCATGCCAAGCCATCCAGTACGCAGTTCATCTTTGTTGTACTAGCCTGCTTTGTACTATTGGTGTTGTTGGGTTTTTTTTTAATTACTTATGTTTGTCCTGAATAATTTTTCCTTTTACGTAACACCACATGCAAGAGGTAGGTAAAAGTAATTTTGAAGGCTCTTTCTCAATGACAAAAAGATACATCTAGTAAAGATACCACTCTAGAGTTATTAGATGCTGTTATACTTGATTGGTGCTGTGTCATTTAGCAAAGTGTTGCTCAGTGGGTGCAGCAGCTGGTATATATGATTTTCTATACCACCTGCAAAAATATCCCATACCATATAATCAACCACCTGGATAAAAAAGAAGGGTAGCAAAACACTGTTTATTATGTAGCAGCACCCATATTTTCCCTAAACTTCTGAGTACATAAACAGACTTTGATAATACAAACGTGTACAGGATAAGGCTTGTTAAAGCTTTTCTGTTCAATAAAGCATATACTGCCTGCTGTTCAGACAGTATTGAACAGATTTGTTTTATTTCTAATGAAGGTGTTTGGGCAATTTTCTGGCACAAATGAAGTAAAATTATGTACTTAAAATGTTCATTAAAAAAAAAAAAAAGAAGGAAAGCATTCAACCAGCTACCACCATTTTCCTGTAACAGATTCACAACTACAAAACATACAAACAGAATCTTGGTG
This sequence comes from Eurypyga helias, assembly GCF_000690775.1. Classification (NCBI taxonomy): domain Eukaryota; kingdom Metazoa; phylum Chordata; class Aves; order Eurypygiformes; family Eurypygidae; genus Eurypyga; species Eurypyga helias. The sequence continues at coordinate 11,678 of NW_010253298.1, read as the reverse complement.
ATAAATTGGTATCATTAGTACTGTCGGGATTACTCATTTGCTTAGAAAGATCCTGTCCAGTGGCAACATTTGAAACAACTGCTTTAACAACTTCTGATTAACAAGCTGCCCTCTCACATTCACAAGACATTTTGGATTATCATTGCTCAGTCAGCTCCCTCCTCACAACCTCACAGTCCCCACTGCTACATTTCTGTGGCCACAGTGATTCATTTCCATGAAGCTGTGGCAGTTTAATCCTGGTGAAAATGATGCCCTCGGTCCTCACTATCAAATCCAACACACCTTTTCACTGGATAAGCGACAGTACTCTTTGTGTGGGTAGCCACCTCTTTAGTCTAATATATAAGGATTTACAGACACAAGGAAAGATTTTTAAATCACAGCTATCACTTTTGTCCAGATTTATTTAATTTCTACTTTGGTAGATATGGTGGTACCACCTAATCCTTAAAGCAGAAATGTAAAATTTTATACATAGTAACAACTGATATAAGTAAATGTTGCACTCTAATAAATAGACAGACTAATCACCTAGAGCAGAGAAAGAATATCCTAAAAGACCATGGATTACTATGGTTTCTGTAATATTTTGTCACTGTGGTTAAGTTCTTAATATGTAATTTATTTTTGCAAGCAGTATATGAGTTAGACCTGCATTAACCAGCTCTACAAAAAATCAAAATTGAAAAATTAAAGGTCTCATAGGAGAAACTAGAATCTATCCTCAAGTAATGTCTGTCACTTCAAACATTTTGTTGACTTGTTTATGTATCTGAGTGAGTCAGAAGAAATCTTCCGGAAGACACTGAAAGACATCAGTGAGGATTTTATCCACCTACACCTATGAGTGCTCCATTAAGAGCCTGAATTTTAGTCATACATTACTGTCCAAATGAGGCTAAGGGGACCCCAATGGAAGTACTTGGGTGATGTCAGTTATCTGCTGCAAGCATTTCCAAATGCCTTGTTGCTTTGGTTTATTTTTTTTGTGACCAAGTTCTCATCATCCTTCACAACTGATATTTTGGAGGCCATCTCATTTACTGAGCAAATAAAATAATAAAATACCTTTGGAAGCAGGTTAATTTTTGTTTCACTTTTACTGCGGTGATTGTAATATTTGGTTTTCATTTGCCTTTTTGTAGTCCTATTACAGAAAAACATTAATTTAAATACAAGGACTAAGTGACAAAGTGTAGAAAGGTACAGATTCTTTCACCCTTGGGTTGCTATTTCCTATCTGACTAAGTAATGGGCAACTCAGACTTTTTACCTTCTGTAGGTTGATTGAAGTCCAACATAAAATGAGCTGACAATCTTAGTCATGGTTCTGGTGGACCAGTAAAGTCATCATATGTGACACCAACTGATAGTTTTGTCTGTAAACACAAAAAATCTGTGAAAAAAGAAAGAAAAAAAAGAAAAAAAATTATTCTGCCAAGCATGGCTTGGTAAGTAGAAAAAAGAATAAACCCAGAACCCCCCCCCCCCCCCCGAATACTAAACTAAAACATGGTTAAAGGTTTTTATGCATATAAAGAGCATTTTCAGAACTATTCCTTTAGCAGCATTTCATTAGAACTTGTATGGGCTACAAACCTTCAAGAACCTAAGACATGGGGTAACACTAAACATAGGATGTCATGAAGAGGAAAAAAGCATAAAAATATTTACTGTCATCCCATCCTTAAGAATAATAGCCTTTTCTTTTACAACAGCAATAGTTTTGTGTGCCTAATTTGAAAGACCTTAAAAGCTATGCCTTACTGAAAGCTGTTGTTTAGCAGTCAGTGCAGAATTAAGCCCTATATAGGTCTTTAAACACATATACTCACACATTTAGAAACTTAGAACAAGATCTGCCACAGCAAATCAACACATAGGTAAAAAAAAAAAAACCAAACCCCAAAACAAAACAAAACCCCAAAACCTGAAAAAAAAAACCCAAAACCACACACACACACAAATGACTGACCAGTAAACCTTGTTTTTACTGTCCTTACATATAATCAAGAGAGACAGATTTTTCAGGGCTGTCAGCTCAGTATTTTACCCCAGTGAAAAAACATCTCTTCAGGAATTTAAAAAAAAAAAAAAGAAAAAAAGAAAAGAAAAAGAAAGAATAGTGCTAAAACATTAATTAAGTCTGTTTTACAATTATGTTAATGAAACTACAAAGAAAATGCAAATCTAGAATTCTCCAGAAATTCTAACAGTTGTGGTGTAGCACCATGGCTAGTAGTCCCACAGCAACATTTCCACAGCCCCCCAGGAGAATACCATATTAGTAGTTCACAAATGTGCATTAAATTAATTTGTTTGATCAGTAAGTGTTTTCTGTTTTTTGGTGAACAGGGATTTATTTTGAACTCTATTCCATGGGATTCAAAAATCACAAAGTAACACTGCCATTTGAGTCACAGAAGTAAAGTGAGTAAAAATCTGTCACTATTTGTAACACTAATATAATTCTTCAAGCTGCATGTCATCAACCAGCAAGATTCCCTTCATTTTAGGTAAGATATAAGTACACTTATAAGTAGTGCTATTTCAGCCCACTAGAAGTCTAAGAGGTCCCACTACAGCAGTATAACAGTCACAAGACTAGTGATGCAGCACTTTAGGAGCGCTTTGCCTGCCTAATCATATTATAAACATATTCATAGTAGTCCCATGGAAGTCCAAGACTACTTTTGTAGTAGGGTACTTATGCAGTACAAATGAAGCTCACTTTGTCACTAAGGAGGGGCTTTTTAACATTTTCTTTGGCACATGGGACTTCTGTTACTACAAGTTTTCCATTACGTTTTTCCATACACAAACACCAGCCATATACTTTGTCAGATTGACCTTTGCTTGATATTAATTGAACAACAAAACAAGCAAGAACAAAGGCAAGCATCGGTGAGAAAGCATGCAAGTCTGTATATCTGCACTGTACTAAACACCAGCAAAAATAAGCCAACAGCAATCTCTGAGTAGAAAAGGGACATTATTTTAATGTAAAAATGAAGAGAGAAAAATGGGTAATTTCTTCTGCATGTCTCAGAAGAAGGTAATTTCTTCTTCAATGCCTCAGTTGAACTCTGGTTACATTAATTTTAATGGCTGTCTGCAACAACATTAAACCTGACTTACCCTTATTTGTTTACAGACTCAGGAGCTCAATTTCTCTAAAGAAAATAAGTTTGTTCAGAACAGACAGAAACAACTGATGATCTATTTATCAGGACCAAGACTCTTTTTGTCCTTGTGTCACTTCATCCCTTTACACTTTTATGTAAGATAAAACCTGAGGTTAAATGGTCTTGGTGAGAGATGCAGGAAGACCTCACCAGGATCATCAAAAGTATATCAGGATATTAAATGTTGAAATTCTGTTGACACAGGTCTCCTTTAAACATCTAGCCTCCCAAGTACTTTAAAAAAAGGTTTTAATTACTTCTTTAGGTACTTGACATGATTACTACCTTGAGTGTTGATACTGGTTGCACTTACATTTTGGGACTTGGCCTATAAGACATCAAATATTTGGATTTTTTTAGATTTCTAAAATAATTTTTCTATCTGTAATAAATATTTCTAAGTATGCATTATACATGGTATTACTAAGAATAGCATAACAGCAATGCATAAATTAGAATGAAAGAAATAACTAATATAAAAACTATTAATAGTATAATGTATTTCTAAGGGTTAGAATTTCAAAGGTTGAGTATAAGTAGTTGCTTAAACCCCAAGATTTTTTAAAGTTTCCCAAGTAAGGGATGTTCTGGTCATTCTTTTCTATCTTTCAGGTTTACTTCTTTAGATTAAGTGTTTGGATTCTGTAAAAGCTGTTATTTATTCTTCAAATCACAGTGCTGAGGAAGATAACAGATATAAATTTCAATTTTATCTTCTGATTCTGTTTTTGATTTTCCATTCAAGTAACCAAAGCTGGACCATTGATTTTTAATATGTACTCTAGCATGAAAACCACTGTAGTTTTCAAATTCAGTCATTGAAGTGGGAAAATGGACATCTCTTCACATGCAAGTAATTACAGATTCTTCACAGTACCTCCTACATTGGAGGTATAAAAGCAAATTTTTTTCTTTCTTTTTTTTTTTTTTTTTTAAAATGACCATAAAATGAGTCCTCCTATGGTGTTTATCTACTACAGCATTCTTTTCCAGGAGTACAATAATTTCTTCTTAGGTGCTAGAAATCTGAAATGAAATAGGAAGTAGGAGTTAGAATGATTTAGCTTTATCAGTGCTTTTTCAGTGGCTTCTCTTATGTGCACGTATCACAAGAAAATGATTTTGGAATACTTATTAGTTGTGGTACCATAATGGTTCTTTTGAATATGTAGTAATGTGAACTTATCCTACTGTGTGTCTTTTCAGTACTTGGAAGCATACTTGTGGGAGTGTCACTTTGAGACTGGATAAAGGTTGAAAGAATTGTAGAAGTTACATCAGTAAGTCATATTGCTGTCTTCCCACTTCTCTCATAGACCTTATGTAGACATTCCAGCTGGATTTCCTCTCTCCCCCACATTTGTTCTATACTAACTTTTTTTCTATTCCAAAAAAAGGATCACTGAAGTCACTTATTTTTTCAGTATTGTTTTTAAGTCCCTCTGAATTAAAGGTAAAAAATATAATTGATGTAATGCATCAGAATTAATGTCCAAGATTACAGAAATTTTAAGAGTGTGAGAAAGAATCTATCTATTGGAAGTCATCAGTTAGGGGCTCCCTGAACGGGACACAGCAGTGATGCAGAACAACAAGTAGTCTGATGTCTATGATTTTATCCCATATTTTTCTGAACTAAGGCTCCTCTTTGCTTACTATTCATCCAATGATTCACACTTAGCCACACACTTGTTAACTCACTCATTAACTATGCTATAGAATCATAGAACCATAGAATATCTCCAGTTGTAAGGGACCCGTAAGGATCACCGAATCCAACTCCCTGCTCCTCTCAGAAGCAGAGGTTTCACTGGTCAGAAAGTTGGTTTTATACCATAACTTTACACTTTAGGATCTAAGACATGACTAGAAAGCATAAGAAATATTTGAATGTGCAAGGTCTGTTCAGACATCATTGAAGGACATTTCAGCTGCTGGGAGACAAGCCCTGTCAGTGTTTGAGATACTGTCTATAGTGTTTCCTGATGTGCTCTTAGAACCTCATTCAGGTTTGCTTTGGAAGGAACTAGTTTGTTCATTACAAAAGAAAGAGCCCAATAATAATGCAACATGCACTCAATGTAGAAGGTAAGGAGTTCTGTATACTATAATGAAAATGGGATCTAAATAATTCGGCTACATAGATGCATCCCATTCTCTGTATCACTGTGTCATTCTTAAACTAGGATTATAAGAGAACTGTGCATTACATGAGGAATATGTACCATGCCTTTATGCAGTAGCATAATGGCATTTACTATCTTTATTTGTATTCCCTTTTTCTCATAGGTACTAAAATTCTGCTTGCCTCACCATCATGCTATTGGAGCAGCAGGTATTTGTTCATGGGGGGCACCAAAATCTCTTTCCTAAGCACAGTAATACCTAAGCTGTATCTGTTTGCACTCTCAGAATTCCACTGCACTTAACCATGTATGTATCATCTACTATTTGATTGCCCATTCACTTTTTACCTGTGTTTTATTGGAGATGATTCTGGAAAATATTGCTTATTTTGCAAATTTGTAACCTCCCTATTGCTGTATTTCTTGGTGACTTTTGTAAAAATCAACCACCTATTTCTACCTTTTAATAATTCAAGACATGATTATTTGCCTTATTCAAGGAGAGTTTTGTTTCTTCAAGAGTGAAGAGCCCTTTAAAAATGTTTTGAAAATTCAAGTGCATTATAATGAATTATACTTAGACACATGATGATTCATTGGCTCTTTTAGTTCAAAAGTCTTAGGTTATGTCTGCTCCACAGAGAAGCTCTGACAGACAATGGCAGGAGAGGGTACCCAAATATTACTCTGCTGCGCTGATCTCAGACCCATTACAGGGGCCATCAGACCATCAAAGGCCCATCTCTGCAAAACCAAAGGAGCACAGGGTGGACAGGACCCAAATTACAGACTCCAAGGAGTGACTATCTTGTCTGGACCACTCTCAGGGGTGTCCCAGCAAAGCCATCATCCCCCTGGTCCAGGCATAAAACCCAACAAAATGAGCCATCTGGAACAGATCTCCAGATCACCTTTCTGACTAATTACTGCCTAAGGGTGGGATGCAGGGGAAGAGTGGTCTGGGATTATGCAGGATTTATTACAGGATGCTTAAGGGAGGAACTGAAGGTAGGAAAAGAGAGTGACTTAGGTGAGGTGATCTGGGGGGGAACAAATGTGGGATAAGAGACCTCTAAGGGGATAGAGAGGGGCAGCTGTGTATAAATAGTTTTGTTAGTCAGTACACTTGTCTGGCTGTGCCTTGCACCTGATCAGTACAATCTTTCTCATCATCTGATTAAAATACGGGTTAGAGGTGCTCTCTGTTCCGTGTGCGTGTGTGTGTATGGAAGTGTGAGCAGTGACTGTAATCAGACCACAGGTTGGAGGGCTTATGTGTCCAGGGTGCCAGCAAACATATATCCCTATGTATGTGGAGAATATGTGTGCTGTGTGTGCATGTGCCTGATGGGAATACAGCGTCAGCCTCACTACTGGTTGTATGTAGGAGCACAGAGCAGCAGCAGTTTTGCCCCTCTTCTGTTGTATCCAGCATGATGTATTTTCCTATAATGACAAATAGTGAAATACCTCTTTGCAGCTTACTGTTGAACAAAAGGAAAAGTAAAAAGAAACAAAACTTTGTGAATGCTAAATTTTGTCCTGAATTACCACTGCTAATCCTACAGCAGTCATTCAGTCCTCTGCAAAATAAGTAAAATGGTAGCATGTGAAGCTAGTAGCATTGCTATCTTCTGTTCATAATCACAGATGAATATTTAAGTTGTACCACAAATAGATTTTTAGGAGCATTCGCTAAATTTCTGAGCATAATGAGACTTCATTTAGCTAAATAGGGTGAATTTCATATACGTTCATTGGATTGTACTTGAATTAAACCTTTCAGTGTGGTTCAGTTTCTGTGGCAGAGTTAGGACATAACACTAATTTAAAGAGCTAATATTCTGCTGGAACACTGATTCAGAGTTCTTTAGTTGACACATGGGACGAAGCTCAGCGCCCATTGTGCTCTGCACACCAGATACAGTAACTGTCAGGTCACTCAGCATAAGCTTTTTCCTTCACTGTCTGGGGGCTGCCTATGATAAATTTTAAACTCACAAAACATTTCTCTAATATAGTAAGGGACTAGCTCCAGTGTCCTGACTAGCCATTATCTTTCTCATTAAAATAATTATTGCATTCCGTGTTGAATGTGAACTATTGTGTGTTATGACTGTGCATTTGTCTACAAAGTCATTGCGCTCTTGGAAGCTATTGTGGCTCATTTCTATAGGAAACCTTTTTATTATCTTGACTGTGAAGGGGAGTAGGGAAGAAGGGAATTCTGCCTTTCCCATATTCTACATTTATTAAACATCATCTAAAGAAAGCATTTTAAACACATAAAAGCTTTTACATGCACTCTGCATCCAAGGGAACACATTTATTTTTTCTGCTACTTTAGCAGTATGTATGTAGTGATGGTATTTTAAAAAATAGGTCAGAACAATTTTCAGCCTTGACAAAAACAGAACTGTTTCACATTGTGCTGGGAAAAGTATTTTCCTTGTACTTTCTTGCATTTCTTTGCCACAAGCATGTGTCCATGTGTTTAGAGGTATCCAAACTGCATTATTTCCTATAAATGTTAGAAATGACTGGAGATACTTCAGCTTGCTCTAATATCTACTTGTTTATCATCAGCTGGATTTTCTTATGCATTAGGCTACATTGGTTAAATTAAATGACCATGGTAATTACTTGCATTTCTAAACTAATTATCTTTGTTTGAAACATTTTCTAATTTTTTGGGTGTAAATCAAATTGCTCAGGCTAAATATATGTGCATATCCTCCAGGTACAGATGAAGTCAATTCTTCCATATGTAATAAAGTCTCCAACTTCTTACAAATCCTAAAAAATCCAGCTTGGACCATTTTGTTTATCAGCTACTCATATGTGTCTGTAACGATTTCAGTCACCAAGAGGTACTGTTTAGTTTTGTCTTACATCTATGCGTTTCATTCACGTGATGCCTTTTGCTAGGACTGTGGCTCTCTGAGACGAGGCTTACCTTATTGTTGTGCATTTACCACAATGAAACTATCACCTCTGATTGGTGACTCAGGGCCCTGCAACAGCATGGGTTATACGAAAACCTGAGGACATCTTCAGAGACAGGCAAGCTGAAAAGGAACTTTCCAGGATATTTTATAATGAAGATACCTTATTACTCTGAAGTTTTACTTCCAAATAGAGGATGGTAAGAGAAAAACCAGTGCAAAAAACCAGCTTCAGATTTATTCTAACAGTGGTGATATGACCGTCACAGAGAAACATAGCTGGCTAAAAATATTGACATGGATGTGAGAAGACCACAGGACACCCACTGCCTAATTAAGAAAAGTAGAGGTTATAATGATCTGATCTTCACTGCCCACCCCAAAGGTATTTTCTTTTGCAAGCTCTATATTTAGACATTACTAAATAAAAGGATCAAAACCATGTTATGATGAAAATCAGGGGATGTTATCAGCACATTTAAAAATGGTATAACAATACATAGGCTTATTAATAAATAATGGTGACTTTTAAGAAGAAATTAACAAACTAACCTTCACACATGCACTTGTAATGACAATTATAACATGTATTTATTGAAAATTATTTTCTCATTTATATACTGGTGTTTCTTGCCAATTTAACTTTGGTCACAGGAAGCCCAACCAGTAGATTGAAAATGTTGAATTATTTCACTATTTCATATGCCATATAAATAAATAGTGTTGTACACAATATTTTTGTGTACATACATACATATATGTGTAACTCTGTAAAATATACTTCAAATTATTTTTGTTAATCAGTTCATTGATTGAAAAAGGCTTCAGACATTTGTTGGTCCAGCCTCCTGCATGGGGTAATATCTATAATGACTTTCATCTATATTATTTTTAAGATTCAATATAAATCCATTTCAAAAAAATCAGAAATTATGACAGCAAGTGTTTTATTGCCTAACTGACATCAAGGGTCAAAATAATTTAAATTAAGAACAAAATGTACTGCCCTAGTCTTCTAAGATGATGGAAGATACTGGCTAAATACTTGAAAAGAGTGTGTAGGAGTATTTAACTATATTTTAAGAGCAATTGCTTTTCCTCAAGTGAAAAAAATATTTTCTTCTGTGCAAGTTTCATGAGAAACTGACTAGTAGTTAAAGAGGCAAGAGTGTTTTTTCTTCTTCTATGAGAAAAAAAAAAAGAACAAGCTGTGTAATATGGTAAGTATTACATCGTGATTGGAGAAAATCAATCAACTCCTGAAACACATATAATATTTTGTTTTGCCAAATAGATCAATAAATATCCAAGGCAAAATTGGTCAGATAGTTTTTTTCTTATTTCTTGAGAACATATAAGAGTTTTAATTGAGTCATAAAAACCTTCCCAAAGAGCGTTTTAAAATTGCTGAATGTATTTTTTATTTTTATTTAAATTTAGTACCTGTAATTTGCAACTGAATTAAACTTTCTGACTATTTCCCAGCGTGTTAAAAAAAAAATAGTAAAAAGAGAAATTTAGAACACTGAATAAATATTTATCAGATAATGTAAATGACTAAATAAATATGAATAGGCATGGTATGTCTTCCTAGTTAGCAAATAGAAACAAACTAGCCTAAACCTTCAGTAGGACAATTATTAAGACATATGAGGGTAATATTTATTTTACCTAACAGACATTTAAAAGTTGAGGTTTTACATAAAGTAAACAGAGAGCAACAGGCCCTTTTGGTGGACATTTTATCAGTTCTGCATCAGAAATCCTATGCTGAACCTACACGATGAGCTTGTCTTTACACAAGTTATTCTTTTAAATGTCTAAGAAAACTGAGAAGATCCCTACCAACATTTGGTTATTGATATTGAAGTTTCTGAGGCTTGCGGATTCAGATAGCATTAAAACTCACAGGTAAGTCTAGTTCCCTGTTGAAAATAGAGACCAGCAGTGAAGTTGCTTTGTACTTGCCCTTGCAATTATTGAAAAGTAATTTTAAGAGCTCTTCCATCCTCTTGTGGTGGGATCCTAAAATGGTATCGTGACTTCTCTTCCTCTGCCTTTTAACATGTATCTTTCAGCTCACCCTCAAAAGCTACTTGTGGTGTCTTTTTAAAAATGTTATTACTTGCAGTAATAAGGACAAATCTTAGTACACAGCAACTGAAAGGAACTTTTCTTACCAGTCCTCAGTGTAACTGATTAGCCAATGCCACAGAAAAGAAAGATTTTCCCAATTGTAAAACTGTTGTTTATGACACCTGGGCCAAAATTTGCCCATCCTTTGAACCAAGTTGGCTTTAAAATATATTGTAGAGATAGGAAGAAGCAGACACTAGCAAGAGTTAATTCCTGAAATCTATAGCTCCTACAATATGTCATGCTAACACATATAGCACATTTGCACACTTGAGTGGACACTTTCTGGTGGTTGACAGATCTAACACCCTTTTTTTTTTGTCTGATTCATTGCCATTAGACTGGTCAGTTCATGTGTCTGTGTGCACATCCATAAATCCTCAATTTTTTTCTCTCTTTCCAGGAAAATTCTTACTCATTTGATATAACTTTCAGTATATGTGTTACCATAAGAACTTCAAAAAGGATTGTCTAAAGAAATACACAATTTCCCTATTACTTATTCACAGTTAAAAGGGTGGAAATTTAAAAAAGGAAAATATTTTTAGCACAAAGACTGAGGACCTTTTTCAGAGGATAGATTTCTTGATCCATGTTTGCATTACTACTTGATCATTGTTGACTAGCCTCATTAAAATTGTTAAAAAAATTAAAGTATGGCACAAATCAGATCTCCAGCCAATTGATTCTGTATATATTTGTTCAATCCAGTGAGTGGATCACTCACTGGGAGTTCAATCAGTGACTCTCTGACTAAAGACCAAGGAAGATTCTTAGAATTTTGTGCCAGAACTGTGGATAAAGGCTAGAAAGTTTCCCCTCACTGAAAACAAAATGTATGTTAAGACTGTGGCATGGTAACTAGAAGCTGAATTTAAAAAAAAAAAAAAAATGCAAAAATACTACAGACTTTTAGACAGAAAACATTCTTACTTTTAATTTTTTTTTAACTTCTCTAAAATTCAATAGAGAGTAAAATTCTCGGTATGAATTGTGTTGGTCATTAAATAAAACAATGGAAAAGCTAGTGTTTCTACTGATCTGTATGAAAACATACTACAGGGGCAAGATTATTTGTAATTTTACATATGCTTTTACTATAATTTACCTAGCAGTGAGAGTAATAATCATGTTTATTCTGTTTATATTGCAAATAGTTGTCTAATAATCAAAGATTTTTTTCTAGAAGTTTGATGGAAATTGACTTTATTAATTAATGCATTTTCTTCCTTATAATGCTATAATGCTATAATTTATGCTATAATTTATATTTAGATAATAAT
>NW_010253297.1:37167-42520 GCF_000690775.1 Eurypyga helias | reverse complement strand
CCCCCCGCCCCCAATCTGAACACAAATCCCCCTTTAAGAAAAGTTTGAGAGATGCTTATATATAAAAGCATTCTATAGAGATTATGTAGTGTTACCAAAGTTATTTTTCAAACAAATTGTTGGTACAAAGACAAACCTCCCACAAATAGAGTATGCACTTGAAGACAGAAATTGAAGATGTTGAGCTACCTCATACTTCTGGTTTTATATTAGTGGTACTTCATATACAAATGAATATCTGAAACTTACTACTTTTTTTGACCACTGTTCTCTTTTCTAGTTGTTTTCGCTCTGGGTTCTTGTCTTCTTCCCCTAGTATTGGCAGTTAAGGCCACACAAGCAAGGGGGAACACCTAAACAATAAAGGTACAGATGGGCTCAGAATTCATAATTGCTTTCAGTTTTCTAGTTTGAGTTACAAGTTTCAAATGGGCACTTTCAATCTCTTTTTCTTGTAGCAAATAAGTACTAGGTGATGTAATTGAAGCATTACACTGTGAAAGAAGAAGTGCTAAAGAATACTTTTCTGAACAAAGATTTCTAGGACTGCTTAAAACAAAACAAAACCCAAACCCAAAACACCACCAAACCAGAAACTCCATATTAAACAGAAAAATTGGGGTAGAACCTGTCACAAAGTTAAAACAGGTAAGCCACAGTTTCTCTGGATAAATGTGCTCTTTTTCCTCCTACTCGGTTTTCCCTTAGCAATTGAGCATTATAAATTTAAGATGTCTATCCTGGGAGGCTTTCAGACCCCCAGAGGAGCCCTCTAAAAATACTAATGAGTAGAATCTGTTGCACCAAAGTAAATTCTCCTAGGTAGTGGTGGTTTGACTACACACTAGCTTGGTAAGAAAACTAATCCTGCAAAGGACCTGTTTGTGCTGGGATCAGGAAACCTCTCTAGCAAACTGCATGCAGCCCATCTGCTTAAGATGTTGTTTCAGAATTGGCTTGTCTTGGGCATGAGGACTGGCTGGCCTGTGAGTGAGATCCAGGAGCTTTAGGGTGGTTTGTTTCTCCTTCCATTCCCTTCCAAGAGTAAGGTTTTTCTCCAGTATATTAAGAGACAAACATGTTTTCTAGCTATGTGTTTGCAGGGCACACAATAGCAACCTTGCTATCAGCTTTCCATGTGAAGGTCAGCCAGCAGTTGCCGAGGTCCTGAATGGAGGTAGTGTCCTCTGCAGTGCTGTAGGAACAGCATGGAGTTGAGGCATATGGATGTTGAGAGGTGAGATGTGTACTGATGTTGGTCACAGAGCAGACACAGGAGCCCTAGTGTACCCTGACTCCTAGTCTGACCTTTCTTGTGCATAGAAGGAAAAACTTCAAGAGCTGTGCAGGAAAGGGTAAAATGTGCTGTGTAAGGCATTTGTAGAGGTGTTGACTATTGGTTCTCCTTAAAAAACCAAAATGCCATTTGCAATAGCAGAGCAATTGTCAACCCGTTACAATTTACAGCATCACTGCAATCATGGCCAAGCTTTGGCTGTGAACTTTTAAGACACTAGCTTTCATTGAGCTGAAGAGTTAAGGAGGCTCAGTGAAGGATTTGCAGGGACTTACAGCAGTGACCTGGACAGCTGGGCTTGAGAGTAGAACTGGGTCCGGAGCCACTCTAATGTCTGCTTCCATTCCACAGTGGGCTGTTAGCTTGTTTGCTTGAGCTGTTGAATATTCAGATCCACCCACTGTCCCCTGTGCCAAGACCACCCTGCTGCTACTCATGTCATGTAGGTTTGGCACAGAAGCTGCATTTAAGCAGCTAATGAGTTGCATGTTGTTGAAGCACAAGCTGGTCACCCCTATTGAAATCTGTTAGAAAGCTGGCTTACCACCGGCAGAGTAATGTACTTGATACCAATACTATTGCATTTTTCTATAGGCTGGCTACTCTACCTGCTTTAGTTCTGATGCTGTGGCTTTTTAAAAAGAAAACAGATTTTTCTTACCCCAAGCAATTTCTTTAAAATCACAGAATATAGACTTACTGTTATGCAGTAATTACAAGACAGCCGGCTGTGGGATAATTATACCTGTGCAACCTCAGTATTAACATCAGAAGAATATTAGGCATTGGTTATCCCTATTTAGGGGAGAATTGAAGGGACTGAAAGTAGATGTGAGATGTTTGCTCCAGTCCATCAATAGCTGGAACCTCTGAGGCAATCTATTAAGTCAGCTGCCCAAGTTATCCTGCACCCAAAAGCTTTTTAGAAAGATAGCTGGTGAGATGTTGATCTTCAAATTCCGGGCAGGTCCAGGTGAGTGGTGTAGCGCTCCTTCCACGTTTAGAGTGGGTGAACAGGGGGGAGGGTACTGCAGCTGGCAGAGGTGCTGCTGACAAGTATTTGGGATGCTGCAACTCCAGGTAGGTGGCTATAACCAGGAGCTACAGTCATCACGTGAAGCTTTATTTACAACTTTGTAAAATTGCATCCTCTGTGTTTTGAGTTACAGTACGCTGGGGCCAGCAGATCCTTAAACCAGCTTTGCCAAAGGTGAGACTTCCTGTCTCCTAGCCCCAGTTTGCAGCTTGTCTTTGCACCCCTACAGTGATGATGTGGCTTTCAGAGTGAAGTGGATCTTGATTGTCACTTCTAATCCAAGTCCTTTTGAATTTGCTAATGCTGTTTGCATTGCCAAAGGCAGCTTAAATGGTCTCTGCTCCACTCCCATCTGACTGCTGATGCCCACTGGGTTTTCTAAACTTGATTAATGGAACTGTGTGTCTTCCAAAAAACCTCTGCTTTTAACCTAGATGATTTGACTGACCCAATGTCCTCATGTCACCACTCCTTAAAATACGCAGCTGTTTTTACTGGCTTCATGACATCACAGCAGGATTGAGGAAGCTAAACATCAATAAACATTGAGAACCTTAAGAGTATGGTAGTCTGTTTGGTTTAACAGCCTGTTTAGCCAATCAGACTCAACTCTGGTTAGATACTGTTCTTCCAGTTAAAACTTGAGATGAAAACTATCAATGAGTAGATTTACACTGATTTCCAGATGGGAGGTTGGCCAAGTACCAGAGCTGAACCATGTGGCTTAATACTGTAGCTCGGCTGATAGGAAATATAGTTGTCATCGGATGTCTCCGTGTCCCTTGTGGGTTCTTCCTGCTTCCTTGTGCTGTCCCTCCAGGTATTCTGATCCCATGGTCAGCTGGGAGAAAATAGCTTATTCAAAAATCAATTTTCTGCTGTTTGTACAGATGCCCTGATCACTGAGACTGAAGGAGTGAAGAGGGGAGGAAAAGAGGAAGGCAGGAGGTATAACGCTTCCTTGTGGAGTGAAATGACAGCATTGAGCTGTGTGGTTTCGCACTGGGAGCAGTGCTGGTTAGATTGGGTGGTTTATTAGTGAGCTTGTTTCCTCCTCCTGTGCTGGTTCAAGAGATACCTGTGTGGTTTGGAAACTGGAGCAAGGACCATCCCACCAGAACATCTGGGGAAGGGAAGGTATTAACACTAGTGCAGGGGGAAAAAAAATGCATGTGGAATTCCAGCTTTATTTCCTATAAACAGACTTGCATGAGTCAAAAATCATCTGTTAGCTGGGCTTTTATTGTTGTGTGTGGGGCAAGGAAATCAAGCTGAATTTGACAGAAGGGCTGAATGGTCCTCTTGCACTTGATGAACTTGCAAGTGGACCAAAACCCATCTCTGTTCATTCAGGTGGCAAAGGAAGGTAACGAACAGCAAACTGGTTCCACTAATCCCACGTCATACAGCTTCCTGTGCATGTTGCATGCCCCATGTAGTATAGGGCTGTAATGCTTTGAGGTACCCATCTTGTAGAAATTTTGTTATTAGATTGACCTGAATTTGAGCATTAACTCTTTTATATGCTCTGGAGACCTTCTGGAGTTGGTGTTGTGTTACCGCTGGATGCAGTGAAGAAAATTGGTGTTAAACTCTTCCACACCAGAGCATTAAGTTAAAATACAGATTCTAAGAGTGATCATTAACTGGTACACAGGAACATGAGGTATTTAAGTATATCTGAAAGCAAAATGTTTCAGGTATACTGGGAAATAGCTTGTAGTTTTGATGTGTATCACACGGCTTGCTCATATCTTCATATTTGTATGAAACATATACATATATGTATTTAGAAAATATAAGTATTTAATATTTAAATTTCAAGAGTCTGTCCATGCAGAAGTTAAGGCACCTAAAGTGCTACTCTGATCATGGGGTGAAGCAAGCTAGTTGTCACAAATCGCTATTAAAATGGAAACTTATAGACCAGCTTCCTGCAGAGTAAAAATACTACCTCTTTCCACGTAAACTTGTAACAGTTATCTGCACCAGACTCTGAACCAGTCATCCTGGGTGGTGTATTTATGTGCCGCTTAAAAAAAAAAAAAAGCTGCATGTGTGATGCAGGGAAGCAGCTTTTCTTTCCTTCAGTTTGGTGGGGGCAGGGGAGAAAATGCCCCAAAACACAGTGCTGTGGGAGGAGGACCAAAATCAATTGGCAAATTAGTTTATACTACATTTACTCATCTAAGCCTTACACACTGCCTAACAAAGTCACTGGTGTTTGAGTTATTGTCAAGGGAACCAGATAATAAAACACCTTCAGTAATGGAAAACTTTTAGACTGACTATGGTAAGTATGATTTTTTTTTTGGGTCATAAACTCAGACTAAGTTCACTCACAAATGCCATATTGAAACTTTTCCAGAAGCAGAAACCAAGAGGCTACTGTTTTGTCTGTAGGCCTTTTTTTTTTTTTAATTGTTGGTTAAGATTCCAGGGTAGCTTTTTTAGAGCATCAGACATATTTTAAAATAATGTAACCTTATGTGTTGCGACCTTGTACAAATTCTTAATGCTGTAGGCTTAAACAAAATCAGTGCAAGACACTGAAATGTCATGATAGAAAAAGCTTTAAGCATGGATAGATCCCACATGCTTTATTGACAACTGCATGCATATACACTCTTGAATGTGCTCTGAAAGCAAGCTGGGGGGGAGAAGGGTGCTGCGAGTATTGCTGAAGGAACGTTTATTTAAACACAGGTTAAGGATAAGCCTCCTTGGATGCTGTTTCTGCTGAGTTCTCCTCTGTCATGGTGCCTACTACATTCCATTGCTTTTGTCTGGGCTTGGTATTTGGGAAATTTTGGTGAGGGCTGGAAGGGAGGGGTGGGGGCACGCTGGAAGCTGGTCAGCAGTAAGGAGAGGAGGGCTGGTGTGGGAATTGTGGAGTGGGGTCAGGGTTTAACTTTAGTGGCCATTCATCAGATGGTGATTGATTGCTGTGCAGTCCCAGGGGACGTTTAACAACATCTCCGCCCATCCCCCTGCCCCCTTTGAAAGCAGATGGACCAAAA
>NW_010253297.1:20010-37138 GCF_000690775.1 Eurypyga helias | reverse complement strand
ATGTTTTTACGGTGCACTGTACAGCCTTTCCTGAAGCAATCACATTTATGGCCTTGCTGTTGTATTTCTTGGGCTGCTGTGGCTGTAAAAGATGAATAGCCCTGTAATATGGTTCACTGATTCTGTTTAAATTGAAGTAGGCTCCCTTTATTGTTTTGTGTCCAAAATTGTATGCCACCAATTCAGGAAATATTTCCTGTTTGGGAAATAATCAACCCATAGCTGATTTATTTTAAAATAAATCACTTTTAACTATCTTTAAAACCATTCCCCTCTTGCTTCTGACTTCTTTTTAATTTTGGTGGAAATACTAAAATAGTAATTAATGTAGTAAAGCAGTTCTTTCAAAAAAATAAATCTACTAAACTTGCTTATTAATTGTTTTCCCCTTACTAGATAGTTACCAAAATGGGTGTTGGAAAGGCACCAGTTTTCATCTCTACAGGAAGAAACAATTCGTTGAATGCAACTTGCACAGTTCTGAGTTTCTTTGAAAGAACAAATCTGTCTCTGCTTGCTTCTCATTTCTCTCTCTCCGTGCTGCTGATCAGAGCATTTGTCTGGTTTGGAAAAACCAGCGTGTTTGAAGGGTTTTGCTTGTAAAACTATTTTTCCATACGTTTGGGAAAGCAGTGAAATTAACAGGACAATAGTTAATTTACAGCTTGATGGATCTTTCGACTGTATAATCTCTGCCTTCTCTTGAAATAAAGTGGAAGGGGGGAAATTTTAGGGCTGTGTTTTGTGTGGGTGTGGTGTTTTTGTTGTGTTTAGTTTTATTTTCCCCTTAAGCTGAGTATCATGAGCTGATCTCTTATGAAAGACTTGGTATTACTCTTCCCTTCCTTCCCAGTACCCCTGCCCATCCACATTTCAAGACCTGTCCTGTTGCTTATCCTGTAAGGAGCACAGAAGGAGCAGTATGTTGCTGTGTTAACAGTGCAGCTGAAATCTGGGGGGGCTCTGCCAACCCCTGGGTGCACTACGAGTGCATTAAATCCGAATTGAGAATACTCGTGTGTTGTCCTACTTGCATTGTTAGCAGGAATTTTTTTGCAGGGTGTGTGTCGGGGGGTGGTGTTAGCTTATTTTCTCCCCCTTCTATTGAGAAATAAGCATAGAAACTTAATCTAGCAGTATGTGACCTTTGCGACCATGACCTAGGGACTGGGATGTGAGCAGGCTGGAGCCGAACAATAAATGCCCGGTTGTGGTTGCAAGCGGGATGCTGTGATCCGAGCTCTGTTAGCCTGGCTGGCACAAACACCCCTTGCTCTTGGCACCCTGCCTGGCTGGGGGCTTCCCAGTTCAATTCTCTGGGATCGTGGCCCCACTGCTGGGTAGCACTGGTGTAGGTACAGACTGCTGGGTGCTCCTGACATGTGAGATTGACCACAGGAGGTCAACTGCCCTTCTTGTACCTCTGCCAGATCTGGGGTGTCTGTTCTAGTCCTTGTGTCCAAGGAGTTTCTGGGGTGGGGGGTTCCTAGTTCATCCTGAAGCTGGCTGACTCTTCCAGTTTGCTGCTGGTGACTGGCTCCCTTCCACACTGCCAGCAGTGAGCATTATGCATTTGTGCTTTCTCAAGTGTGTATTTAAGGGAACTGTTTTAAGTGATGGAGATCAGGTCCATCACTGTCTGCTTCTTTTTGTCCAAGCCTGTTAACTCTTTCGTTCTCAGATTTAAATCTAGGCTGTTTTCACTGTTCTGTTTACTAAGAAACAATGAAGGCTTTATCAGTGTATTTACCCAAAATTTTCCCCTGCCATGTCCTACATAATCTGCCTATTTCTGAAATGAGATTGTGGCTCTTGTCTCTCTTCATTCTAAGTTCAGGAATGATGTTTTCCATCACTTTTTGGTGGATGGCAAGAGGCAACTGAAGAGCTCTAATGTAGTATCTTTGGTTTGAATGGCTGGATGACTACCACTGCATGCTCTTTCCTTGCAGCAGGAGTACCTGGGTGACAGGACTGATGTTTTACCAAGCTTTTGCTTCTGGTGTTGTCTATTTTGGAGGGCTAATAACAGATTTAACTTGCTTCTGTTCATATGGTCACCATTTTCCTTTCAGCTGCTCTGTTTGATTGAGGCCCCAAATCCCTGCTGTATGTTTTTAAAGTATATCGGATTCATATGACTTAACTTGATACCCTGTCTTGGTTTTCATTCTCTCTCAACTTCTCAGTTGTTTAAGTGGAATCATTCAGCAACATATAATAAACATGCCCTGTAATTTCAATAGCAAAATTACAGAAATGCATGAGCAAGTGAACATTGTATACAGATTTAGACAACCACAGCTTAAAGACAAGGAACCCTCTCGTTGAGGAAGAAGATGCCTCAGCTCTTGAAATTGTTATTGGAATGCAGCTTTTTACATCCTTACTGAAGATGCAGGGCCTGAGACACTGCTTGAAGGTTTAGTATTTGAACAGAAGCAAAGCATAATGGCCTGTTCCAGTTTCCCAATGGCAAAACTTACCTTTAAAAAAAAAAGCTTTGGTAAAATCTGATGTGTGTGCGAACACACACACACACACCCCTTTGAGAAATTAATCCGTATACCACTTCAGCTGTTGCATTTATAGGAGCTTAAAATGTCACTTTATGCAGCGCAGGCAATCTGAGGGAATCACCTGTCCTGTCCTCCCCCTTCCTTTTGAGGGAGATGGGAAAGGGAGATGTTATGCACCATATCAGGAGCTGTTAGCTGGAGTCGGGAGTGGCTGGGTGACAGCTGTGAGAAGACAGGCATATCAAATACTTGTGTAATCTGTGTTCTGCTCTTGCTCCTTTCTGTGAGGTAGGTATCAAATAGTTGGAACTTTTTTGTAGTATGAAACCTTGTGTGCCACTGTAGAGTGGATTTTTGGCTCGTTCTATGGTAATTTAGATTTTCTAACATTACACTCCAACAAAAACAACGTATGTAGCTGAGAGCAAGACTTTGAATACAGAACTTTGTTGAAATGTGGTACTCCTTCACTTGAATCTCTGAAAACAGAACAGCTGATGCCTGCTTGCCTCGAAGACAGTTCATGGAAGATAGTCTTTCTGTGTGCTGCTGCCCTCTACTGGGTGGAATGGGAATGGGAACAGTAACAGCTGATGAATGGAGCCAACTTCCTGGGCTAGCATTTTGTGTAAGACTCATTGTGATTGGAGTGTCGGGGTTTTCAATGCTTTGTGAAGAGAATGGGGTTCTGGTGGCTACCCACAGTTCGCTGTAGCAGGCAGATGTTCTTATGGGTGTGCTGATGTTCCAGTCTTGCTTTCCAGCCTTGGCTTCTCCAAGAACACTGTGTCATAGCAAAGGTGGTTTTGCTTTGATGTTGGGAGTGGCAGAAGGACGTCTTTCCCAATATTGTCACTACTCTGAACAGAAGAGATTTGTCTGTGTTGAAACTAGGTGTGCACACTGTTTTCCCCTTCTGGGAGGTGGGTGTGCTGGTGTTGCGGTTCCCCTGTGCAGTGATTATTAAATGACCCACTTAAGAGAATGCGGTGTCTGGGTACGCAGGAAGAATCTTCACCTGAAACTTGCCATAGATGACATCTCCAATCTGCAAGTGTTGGCAGACAGCTTCCGCTCTGAAGAGGAGCTGATGTGGACACTCTTCCTAGTATTGTATTGCAGAGAAAACAGTGACGCTGTCATACCGAGTGTCATTTGGAGCTTACTGGAAAGGGTAGCTCTTCCTCTATGGAGAAACTATTGTGAAGTCTTTTGCCTATTGCTGCTGCTTCTATCCATCTCTTTTATAGTTGAACAGTTGGATTTTTTTCATTCTGGCACTATTTCTGCTAATTCTTCATTAGATAGTGATACAGATTTTTTTTTCTTCCCTTTTAGGTACTGCATTTCTACTGTGATACCTGTTCTGTTCCCATATGTCGGGAATGTACCATGGGACGACATGTGGGTCACAGCTTTATCTACCTCCAAGATGCTCTCCAGGACTCCAGGACTCTCACCATTCAGCTCCTGGCAGATGCTCAGCAAGGACGACAGGCTATTCAAGTAAGATACTCCCAAATCGAGTACTTTAATTCCCCCTCTTTCCCCCCTACGGCTTGTCTGTTATAGCACAAGGTGTCAGGGAACAAAGCTCTCTGCTTCTGCTGTCAGTCTTCTCACCCCTTCTGTTCTCTCAGATCTGACAGAAGTGGCTGTGGAGCTGAAAACAGTGCTGTTATGAGAATTTTGCATTCTTGTGGCATAATCCTGTCATGTAAATCACAATGTACATGAAGCTCTGTACAAATGCGCTTGAGTGTGAAGCACTTCTGAGGAAAGTTCTGATCTAGTGTGACAGTGCCAAGCCAGGTTTTGTTTTTACAACTGAGACTTATTCTCAGCTGTCTTTCATGCCTGTACAGCATCTAGCACTGTAACTGCCTCTGACTCTGTCTTCAGTGTTGCCACCAAATATCAGAATACTAATCGGCTCCTAACCTGCCTGTGAGGAGGACCTGGAGCTATCTCCATACTACTACTAAAAAAGTACTACTCTGCACACACAGATACATGCTTTAACTCCCTATTGCTGCATTCTACCTCAGCTGTGTTTTATCATGCAAATATAACTACTTGGCAAGGGCTGTGAGGAAGGTAGCACAGTGCTTCAACTTACTGAAGGAATTTGCATAGGGGTTTAACCTGCACAGATATGTAGATGGTTACTTTTGCTGAGTAATAACTGTTATACAATACTTGCAGTAGTTATGCCTGTATAAAGAGATTCTGGACTGGGGGAAAGCACAGTGGGCAGCTTCACTCTACACTGCTACCTTGTAGCTTTGTCAGCTTCAAGTGCTCTAGATTTGAGCTGCATATTCTGCAACTCAGCACTTCTGTGTGATTTAACCTAGTGAGTTTTTGGAGTAAGCATTGGTGGAATGCCAGGTATAGGAACTAAACTTTCTGAATTGGGTGTGCTATCTTGGCACATGCATGGTACGAACAATAATTAAAAAAGCCCAATAAAACCGTTGTCCACCATCATTGCTTGTTTCTAGTAGATGAGGATTTGAGTGGGACTTTGAAATTTTCCTACTAAATAAAATCTGTTAAATCTTTTCTTCAATTGCTGTTGGCAGCAACTACTCCTTCAGTCTCTCCCAGCTCCTTTTCCTGCAGTGCTGTGGAATTTCCATGCACTCTGGGCAGGTTACTGGATGGTAGGGCTTGTGTGTCTTGGACTGGCTGTTTTGAAGTTGGATCCCTTAGTGATGTGATAACAACTTCTCACTGACCAGTGAGGCATAAGCTGTAACTTCTGGCCTGTCAGATAGCTATAACTTTAAGCTTGCTCAGTGGGACAGAAGCAGCTAACCTTTCTTTCCTTTTATGTCTTTGCACCGGTGGAATGAAATACTAAGTATTATGATGGTATAGATATTAAACTGTCACTGATGTCTCCCTTTGGCTTGTGACATAACTTGTTACAAGAGAATAGCAAATGCGCACTTTTTGGAGCTGGATGGCTAATTTAAAACTCCATCTTAAAAGAGAATTCTGCAAACCTTAGCTTCTTCCAAGATTTGTTTTAAACTGGATCATAAGGCTCTTCAGTAGTATCCATACTGAATTTTTTCTCATGTCCCTAAAATGAGCAAGAAGGAAGGGATTATACTGAAGAACCTCACTGCTGCTGTGTTCTGAATCTCCAGGCTGTCCTAGACAAGGGCCTGATGTTAGTAATTAAATTACTGCCTTTGACCTCCAGGGCTCTTAATCATCCAACTGGTGTGGATAAATCGTCTTAAGAAGGGACTGTCTCTTGGAGTAGAAACTAGGAGAATATCACTGAGTACCACTCTGCTGTTATTGCATGAATGCCTTTGCGCCTGCTTCCTTCCCACTGGGTTTACTTTGCTAATTCCTCCCCCGTGTTCTACTGACCCTTACGTTGGAGGCTCCCGCTTTTGTGGTGAGCAGACTACTTCGTGATGGCACGGGTAAAGGGCGGGTGGTACTTGGCTATGCTCATGTAACTTGAACAGGCAGCTCAACTGAACTTGGTGCAGTTTTGTCTTGGTATAGCTACACCCCATCCAGGTTAAGGGACTATCTTGGAAGTGTCTACCAGGCAGCTTACGTAAAGATTCTGTAAAACAGGCCGTGTTTTTTCAAGAACTGGGCTGTTTTATTAGTTCAGTGGGCTTTTTCATTTGGAGTGCTGTACAGAAGAAAGGTAGTGAGCAAGCAGATCAGCGAAGTTGAGGAGGTGGTAATCTCAAGAGTTGCTACCTAAGTGGCAGCATCAAGGACTGCATGTGATGCAGTTAAAAGCAGAGGTGCCCATCTTGAAGGTTGGTGCAGTGAGCCTGCTGCATAAGAAATTTTTCATGGAGCACAGCTTTCCTTGCTCATGGGACAACAGGGCTGTGAAGCTATGTATTTATCCTAAGGAGGAGATGGCATGTCAGCATGAATTTAAAACAATCTCTAGAGTAACTGAACTCTAAAATAAATCGGTTTGGGTGCTCTTTTAAATTTTGGGAACAGTCTACAGAATTAAGTATCCGTATAAGCTGCAATGTGAGAAACATAGGCCGGA
The DNA here is from genome assembly GCF_000690775.1 of Eurypyga helias. Lineage (NCBI taxonomy): Eukaryota > Metazoa > Chordata > Aves > Eurypygiformes > Eurypygidae > Eurypyga > Eurypyga helias. The sequence continues at coordinate 30,571 of NW_010253297.1, read as the reverse complement.
GCTCCAAGAGGCTTGGAAAGTAAGATGATGCACTAACACTTCTTAATGGGACTGATTCATACTGCTGTACTAGTGACTCTTAATAGGCTCTGAAAGTTACAGCCCTCTGACATGAGATGTTGAGGATGGATGAGGAAGGGGTAGTTGAGAGTAGAGGGGAAAAGGTGGAATTTGAAGGACATTGCAGGAGAGAGGAAATCATGCCATGAGTCAACTGACTGGAGAGTATCTGGTTAACCAAAGTCGAAGGCTTTTAGGAAGAAATGTTTATTTAAACTCTTCCTGTGGCTTTGGAGGAAAGACTGTTTTTCAAACTTAAAAAAAAAAAATCTGTGAGTTGGGTTACATTTCAGCCTCTTGATCCTCCGAAGCCTGATCTAGTCTGTCACTCCTGAAAAGTCCAAATTTTGGTTTTTTTTGAAGGAGTTGAAGTACTGTAAGAAAGAGTAAGCCTGGCAGCAGGAGGCTTGCTCTTTTTCCTCTGTGAGGGTCAGCAGTGGAAAGCTTCCCCTGCTTCTCTGTGCTATGCCCTGTTCTGTCCTGGATCACACGTTACTAAGCCTGTCCCTTACACGAGACCTTGTGCTTGTGTGCCTGAATGGTGAGCTGATCCAGCTGAAAGGGTAACCTTTCTGTGGGATTACTTCTTGGCTGGGTCAGCCCTGGCTGGTTTTCTGTAGTGCTACAAGGACTGATGGTGCCAGGGGATGGACTGGAAACACCCAACTCTTTGCTTGTAGGACCTCTTTCTTGTCTCAGTGGAAAGCTATGCTCCTTGCTGGGATACTTTTCCAGCTTTTTCAGGGACTTGAATTGATACACAGGATGATATGAAAGCCAGAGTTGACGCTGGATTAATGGGGTGGGGGGAAGCAGGACTGCTGCCTTTCTATATGGGGCGCTTGTCCTGCTGCCATGTTTTACCTCACGAAAGCATACACTTAGCTGTCGTCTTTCAGAATTGTTTCCAAGGACTGGGCCACAAACTGAACGTAAATCTGTTATGATGAAAGATAAATGGCTTTTTCAAAATGTCATGTTCTTAAAATACATCTATACATGTGTAATTGTATATATGTATATGTGTGTAACCTAATGCACACTTGCGTAACAGCAACGCTTTGGGCCCTCATTCCCTTTTAGGGTCAATTTCCAGGTGAATGTGTTAAAATACAGTTTGACTTGTTCATGTCGGTTGTCTTAGAAGTGGTTTTATTGGAAAACAAGCAAAATTCTTTCCTAGCTGAGCCTATAGTTGTTTTTCCTGGGATGTTTGACAGAGCATTAATCCATATGTGGAAGCCTGCAGTGAGACTGGTCATGTGCAGAATACAAGTCTTATCTGCCAGCACGGAAGGATTAAGAGTTGGTGGTAAGGCAGGGCAGCCGTGAGGGCAATGCCCCTTCTCTCCCAGGTTGTGGGGGAAGTGGTATGAAGTAGATCAGCACTTCTGTTCTAGGGAAGGGGGGGAGGGAGGTACTCTAAGAAACGTGGCCAGCCAGAGGAAGCTGAGCTGTTGCCTTGAGCCTCTGCTGCTTCAGTGGAAGCTTCCCTGTGGGTTGCCATATGGATCCATGTTGCTGGGAGGTCGATACCTGAGAAGGATGGCACTGCTGTGCTGCAAGGGATCGTTCTGGGGCTGTCACGTTGAGTTAACTCAGGCACCCTCCTGTGTGGCTTTGAAGTGGAGCTTGCAGGTTTAAGAATCTGAAATGAAGCTTTGTAAACAAAATTGAGTCAATTGTGCTTTTCTCAATCTGTGATTTAACAACAGAGGCCGAATTTCTTTGTGCTTCTAGTTATTGTGTTGTAGTGAGTTCCTTAGTGTAACATATGAGCAGATGGTTATTGGGGAAGATGGCTTTGATATGTGCCACTGTCCAAACTACTGTTCTGCCTAAAACTTCAGGCAAAAAGTCTGTTTTGCAGTACAAACCAAAGTGATTGTCAGTTTGACATGAGTTAACTGGCCTCTAGTCCTCCCTCCATCAAAGCTGCTTCTAAAATTTTCTATCTGAGAATTTTTCTTAAGGGGGGGTTTTTTAGTCTTAGACTTTCTGGGCTGAAACCTTTTTAAATTGGTCCAACTATTGTGACTTGCGCTGTAACTGGACCAGTATTACTGTAAAGCTACTGCTAAGCCTATTAATCTTAGTATCTTTACTGTAACTATAGTTTGTATAGGATCTTCCAATTAATTCTTCTAGTATAAGAACATTAGGAAGTTTATATCCAGTTCTTGTTGCTGGAGGAAGCTGGTTGTTTCATCCTGCTCTGAAACAGTGATTTGGAAAAGTTCCTTGAAACAAGCCCTCTGTATCCTTTTGTTACCATAAGGAACTGAAAACAAGTTATTTATGGACGGAAAACCTTTAGCATGTGGTGGAAGAGGGCTAACTTGAGAGATACAGGAAGATTTCCTTAAATTTTTCTGTATTTAATGTGATTTTAAAAGCTAGAGAGGATTTGCCAGAAAATATGCATCTCAAAGCTTTTTTTCCTCTAAGCAAGGTTAACTTCGTCTTAAATTCCTTAGTGTTTAAAGTGTAAATCCTCCATATTGAGGTAGGGAAGTGTGTATTTAAGATTCTTCAGCATCCATGAAATACTAAAGGATTCCTCTGAAGAAAACTGTTTGCTTTCAAGTTTGAATTTTCTCTTCAGAGGTTTGCACCTTCATTGGGAAATTTAGACTAGCAAACTTAAATATTGCAATTAATGCCTGGAAAACTAGATGGAACTGAAAATCCTAAGGAAATTTAAGGAGATGCTCATGCAGGCTATTGATGAGTTGCAATACAGTTACCATAAGCAGCCTTTACGTATCTCATGGAGTTGCCACGGTGGCGTGTTGTGCCTCAGTTCATTCAACTCTGAACTGCACTGATGCAATCAATTATGGCTTGGCATCTGGATTAGCAGGCTGTGTTTCAGAGACCTAAGTTAGCCTCTTCATATAACAGTGTGCTGCGTGGACATATACTGGTTTATTTTGGGTATCGGACTGTGGAAACCATGCAGTGAGGGCATTGGCACCTTTACAGTAGCTCTGCATTTCTTGTTCATAGTCCTTCAGAAGGTATTTTTTAATGGTTTTTCTTCTGGAGTGTTATATGCTTCTGAACATAATTTTTCATTTCAAAAAAAAGCACAAGTGAAAACTTTGAATAGTGATATTTCTAGACTATTGCTGTAGAAAGCTTTTTGTTAACTGGAAACTCCAGTTCCTACGGTCCAATAGAAGACAGGAAATGTGAAAAATGGCTGAAAATTCCCTTTCTACAGGATGGCAAATCCTGCTGTGGGCCCCTCCTTTAGTCAGCCCAGGTATCCAGAAATGATGGTACTTTGCTACTTCTTCTTGCAGCAGGTTTCCTCATAGCTTTGTGCTGTAGCATCAGTTGCCATGTCAGAGCCACTGTAGCAGGCATTTTTCCCCCCAGCTGGTTAAGTGTAGATAAAGGGGAGCTCAGAGAGGTGTTCAGAATGACACCTGGGGTCCAATATCTGCTCTTCACTTTATACTCAGAAATGGCTGGAACATTATAACAACTGGCTGGGCACATCTGGGTCTGCTGTCTTGCTCTGGGAAGAGTGTTGGATTTAGTGTGTTGTATATAGGCACTGGTGCCCTGCCCTGGCTGCCAGGGACACTTTACATAGGGGTGTGCTTGGTAGAGCCAGGTCTAGTAAAGATACAAAATGCTGTATGAATAAATAGGAATTGCTACCTTGAGGCTTCAACAAAGTAGCCTTTTAAGTTTGTACAACATATCCAGAATAAAAACCACACATGTTTAATAATCATTATTAAATGCCTTGAAACCTGAAAGTACAGGTAATACTGCATACTACTGTCCTTTCCTGTTAAAGTGTCATCGTGCATGTTGGTGGTTGCCATTTGGGGCATAGGCTTATATAGAAGAGCGAGAAATCCTGAAAAGTGCTGGTAGCAGTAGGTAGTAGTGGATGTCTGCATTGCTTTCCTTCATGAAAACATGCTTGTCTGCCCCACTGGAAGCTTGATTTGCAAGGTTTCCTTTTGCTGTGCCCCTCTGGAACACATCACCTGCACAAACACTGTCATTACTTCAACTCTGGAAAATTTGAAGTACCAGATTAAACAACCCTAAACTTTGCAAAAGCCTTTTTTTCCTCTCCCCAAAAACACAAGGCACTGGTGACATCAGTAATAGAATGGAGAGTGTCTCAGCTGTCTTTGGGCCATGAGAAGTCACAGGTAATTAAATGACTATCAACCAGTGGCAGGAAACAAGGCAGTTGTGATCTGTCTCAAGTCCAGCAACCAAACCAGATTCTCTACTAAACGCAGGCCTTGTCTTCAGTTTCCCAAGCCTGTGGTTAACCATCTCATTCACAAGCATTGGAACAATTATAACATGCTATGAGGAGAGTGCATCATAAAAGCTTTTTTTCTTTAAAAGTATTGAAAAGATTACATGGTGCCTGACCAGAACAAGAAATGCTCCGGCTTAACATGTTTTCCTAAAAAGCTGACCTCTCTGAAGACACGTTATGCACAGGAAATGCCTGCAGAACAGCAGGAGAGAGTTATCATGGCAGAGCTGTGATATCTTACAGTAAACAAAGGGAACAAGGGATTTCCATGTAAAGAAGGCTCCTGAAAGTTGTACTTAAAGCTCTTGGCTCTTACTTCAGATAGATAACTTTCCTGTTGCTGTTCCCTCCCCACCATACTACTGCTTGCAGCTGTGTGTTTGCCTTCCTAGGGTGTTCTAGCCTGTATTGGCAGAGTGCAGGATCCTGTGAATGTGACCAAAACCGTGCCAATATCCTGGACAATGTTAAATAAGGCCTTAATGTTTTGAGCAACCTTAGCTGATCTGGGCAGTTCAGACTCCTACAAGTAGAAGTAAATCCAGATGACATACAAGTTGTTGATAGACAGTCTTTCTGCTACAATGGTGTTCTTGAAAGGTGGGTTTTTGGTGAAGAGTTGTGAGGGAAGCTGAGGTTGCTCTTAAGGTGTGAGGAAAGCATATACACAGATCGTAGTCCTAATGGGTACTGCTGTACAAAAGAGCTCAAACAAGTATACCAAGACTTTTCTGCTTTCACAATCATGCTAGAACTGGAATAGGAATGGATAGCATAGTTTTCCTAACACTTCCCAAAGAGGTAGCTGTTTCTCTTTGCAAGAGGAGAGGGTGTTTTGCTGTTCTTAACAACAATCTAGGTCTGACTTGGAAGAAACACACACCTTTTCCCTGCAGTAGAAGCTGGTTCCTTTGAATGGCAAAGTAGAGATTACAGAGGCACAGTATTCTTCCGTGTAGACTCTTCCTTACTGGCTTTTATGAACCATTAATCTGTGGCCAGCTGTGAGTTCATGCCTGCTTTTCTATTTGTTGTAATAAACAAGATTTTCACTTTCTGTCAACTTGAAGTGTTGAGAGATTTGTCTGCCAGAAGCTTTGTGTGAATGCGGGTCAGGTCTGCCTATGGTGGGACTGGGATGTTTAGGCTGTCCCTGAGTTCGAAGCCATTCCCTGTTAAATGTAGTGAAGGTGACTCTGACCTGGGAGTTGCATGAAGGATGAAGAGCTGAAAGGCATGCCTCTCTTCCTGAGCCCTGTGCTGCAGAGGGCCTGTCAAGTAGCTCTCCTGTCTTCCTCTGCCAGCTTGCAAGAGGCTACTTTGGATTAAAGATCAGAAACATTGCCTCATCTTATTTTCTCAGGGTTGTCTTGTCTTCATCTTGGCTCCAGAGACTAATCACCTGACAAAGTTAGTCTCCCATTTCTTTTCAGTTCTCTACTCCTGTGTGACCTGGAAGAATACATCTAATTCAAACTAGTTGGCTTAAAATAACTACCTGGAATTAAAATGTCCCAAGTAATAGTACACTTTTGGTTTTATGTTTTAGCATTCCTATTATTGGCATAAACTAAATGCTGAGGAACTTGCCAGATCAGAGTTTGAAAGCACTAATAACTAAATTCTTTAAAAGATAAGAGCTGTGTCTGACTTCACGAGACAAAGCTGGATAACATTGTGTATGTAGTTCATAGATTGTTACATCCAGTGGTTCTTAAATCTGTAGATGAGTATGCAGCAATAAAGTGAGGGTATCTTCCGTAAGGCCCTGAATATACAGTAAATCCTTTAAATCAAATTTTTGCCCACTTTATCAAGCCTGCATGTCTGGAAATTGAAGAAAATCTGTTTAAAATGCTGTTTAAAAACGTGGTTAGTTCCATGGCTTTTCAACATGTAATGTGGAAAACAAAGCTGAATGTGTTATGTTCTCAGCAGTCAACAACTTAGGTTCTTCCCTGTTGAGATGCTAGTCATGTGTAGTGTGTTGGTACACCACAATATTTTATTTCTAGAATTTTCATATTAACATACACAAGACATCTAAACCCCTACCAAGCTTATGAAAAGAGAAATCAGTACGTGCCTGATGGTACAGTTGCAGGTTGGTCGAGATTGGAAGTGACCTGGGGATCTTGTCCAACCCCCCAGCACAAGCAGGGCCACCTAGGGCTAGTTGCCCAACTACCCATGTCCATGGCTTTTGAATATCTCCAAAGTTGGAGACTCCACAACCTCCCTGGGCAACCTGTGCCAGTTCCCAGTCAACCTCACAGTGGAGAAGTGTTTCCTGTTGTTCAGAGGGAACCTCCTGATTTTGTGCCCATCTCTCTGAGCCATCTCACTGAGCACCACTGGGAAGGGCCTGGCTCTGTCCTCTTTGCACTCTCCCCTTCATATATTTGTATGCATTGATAAGAGATTCCTTCTCCCCACACCCCCACCCCGGCTAAATACTTCTACATACCATCATTTTGTTCTAGAATTCCATCACCTTTTTCACCAATTAGCAGTTCACAACCTCATCTGCATGTTAATGGTGGCTCACTGTATGACAGGTGTCAAAGAATCAATTAACTGATGCTATTGAACCTTTTCTGTTGGGAACTGAGCCTTCAGATTTGCCTACTCCTTATCTTGTTTGGTTTTACACCCTTTTGTGCAATGTTTTGAGAAACTGGGAGCAGTTTGGGAAGAATTTTTAAAGGAAACTTTTTTTCTTTGAGGGAAGAAAAGAGGTGTTTGGATAGACTGCATGTTTTGTCCAGATGCATATGCAACTACATGTTTTTAAAATACTAGTCTTACCAGATTATGTTGGAACTTGGTCTGCCCAGGGTGTAAATAACCATCTAATGGTGAAATGGCTTTTTAATGTTAACCATCTAGTATTTGGGGCTTTTTCCTTTAAAACTAATTCTTTTCACGTTCTGTTTGGGGGTATTTCTGTGAAGCTCAGATGCATACATAAAACAGTCTGTTCCCTACAGTGCCATTTCTTACTAGCAGCAGAACAATCACACAACAGTCTGAACCATGTTGAGGGATGTGACAAACTTTGGCTTCTCTGCTTGCAGGAAAACATGACTCTGCTTGTGGGAGTCTCGAGTTTATACCAGCTGCTTGCTGGAACTGCACAGGGAGTTTAGTCCTGTGGTGTTGGGGCATGGTACAGTGAAGGCATGAACTCTCTGCAATAGATGCATGCAAAACTTTCAGTTTTCAGGTATGAAATGGGCAGAGGCTGGGTAAGGAAACCCAAGAGTTGCCACTCTGTGCTCTCCTAAAGGTGTAGTGTAATGCAAGCAGCAGTTCTCTGCATTTCTGATTGTTTAGGTGGAGCCCTAAGTGTGTTGTCTCTTTTTTTTTTTCTCCCCAGCTGAGTATTGAGCAGGCCCAGGCCGTGGCAGAGCAGGTTGAGATGAAAGCGAAGGTGGTACAGTCTGAAGTCAAAGCAGTGACTACTAGACACAAGAAGGCCTTGGAAGAGCGTTGAGCGGGAATGTGAGCTGCTCTGGAAGGTATGTACCTTACATTTGTGGCTTGCACAAGCACATTTTCAAATGGAAAACATGCTTTTTAACTAGTACGCAGCCAAATTCTGATACCCTCCTGAATTGGAGCACTGCAGCTAACTGTGGTGAACAAATTTGTCTGTAGGTAGCAGGATGCTGGGTTCTGGCCCTGGTTGGTTTTGTGCTGAATGTGTCTCAATCTGAGAGATGCTTTGGGTTTTCGTAGGGCCTGTGGCATCTGTACACAGGCTGAGCCCCACGAGCAGGGCAGGCACTCCAAAATATCTTTAAGATGGTGCTGTAGTATATGGGTTTTCTTACATGACCTGCTTTTAGTAAACAAAGAAAAAGCTGTATATGCTGTGTCCCTTTTTTAGAGAGTAGTAGAAATTCTGCAAGACTTTCATTGTCCCCACACCTAAAAACTTAATAATCTCAATCAAGGTAGTGTCCCTCTGGCTTTTTTGTTGCTGCTAGTAGAAAAGAATATTCTTCAGCAAGAGTATCTGCACAATCTCAAACTCCTCACTTCAGCCATGTGCATGTGTGGTATTTTGAGAGGAGGAAAGGAAGTAACAGCAAAGTTTCTTATTCCAGAAAGGTAACTCAGTGGTAAAGGTGCTTCTCCTGCTTGTTTAGCACAGGTTAGCCTGTATTGGCCCTTTGAGTCCCACTTGTAGAACTGAACAGAAACCCATTTCCTGCTGTTGCATTTGGTCTTTTAGGTCAGTGAGTCAAACTTGTCGTATGACCACTGTCTCTCTCGTACTGGTATAGGGGTATAGGGGAGCAAAATGTGTGGTCAAGATGGGAAGAGCTTAGGGATAAATTGGGAATGTTCCTATAACCTGCAGTTGCACCAGATAAAGTGTGGCGGGAAATTAGGTGCTATGTGGTTCCTGCCTGTGCAGGCAGAGTTGGGCAGGATGGCATGTGCATGTGGTTGGTGAGGTACATGCTGCCAAGAAGCAGTGCCATCCTGCTAAAGTACTTCTCCCCTGCCACCAACATTGATTGAAACAATAATTTTCTGGTTTAATATCTGTTGCCAGCAAAAGGACCTCTCTGATGAGACTTTATGGTAAGGAACAGCTACAGTGGGACTAACTCCCTAAGGGAAGCTTGTTTTTCTGTAGTTCTTATGTAAGGGTCAGTGGCAAGTTTAAAAATGCACTTTTTGTAGTTACTGTGCCTCTAATGCTGCTCCTTCTGAGGTATTTGGATTGAGGGAGATGAGCTCACTGTAAGCTTTCCCCAAGAAGCTTGGCTGCCTTCTTTTTTTGAGGTATTTAGGAATAAGAGCAGCCCATAAGCTATTTGTATCCCAGGAAGCTGCATAAATGCACTTTATTGGAACATCTGCGCTGAGAGCAAGTTCTCTTCAGGATATAAAATATTTTAAGAGGGGAACGTGGTGGTGGGGAAATCATTCTAGCAAAAAAAGCTGAGTGTATTCAGCCCTCATGTGATGAGTGCTTAGTGAATAATTTTGGGTACCAGAACTGAGACAGAGGCTAAAGCTGAGACCGAAGAGTACTAATCTGTTGGAGGAAGCATCTCTGACTCTTTAAAACGGTCTGGTAAAACCTGTATACCTCAGCTTTAAATGAAAGAGTATGCTTGTACACCTGCTATCTAGGCAGCGTATAACCAAGGAGTCTTCAGGCAGTGAGTTGTCCCTCATTAAAATGCGTTGCTGGTATTGTTCTGCAGCCAAGCAGGTACTGGGGCATAAGGAAATGTATTTTTGCCACAATAAAGCAATTACATCTTTCATTAGTTTTACAGGGCAGGTGTCTTTGCCAGATGGTCTGAAGTGGGTTGTTTTCAGAAGTAAAGATAGACACAGGGTTATATAAAATAGTTGAACACTTTTACTTGAGCTTCAGTCCCCCAAGGAAGAGCTGGCAGCTACCTTCTGTGACATTTATACAGCATCCTGTTGTAAAGCACTAGCTCGGCATGACTGCCAGTGTTTGCAAGAAAATATTAAAGTAATTGGACCCTAAAGTCGCTGGAGATAGAGGTGTTATCCAGCCACATGAAGACAACAGTTGTGGCAGACAGGGGAATGACAGGAGCCCGTGTGCGCTAGCTGACGCTGACTCCTAGCCTCAGCTTTGTGTGATAACAGCCTGCCTGCTGAAATTGGTCTCGGTTCGGGTTAGAGAAGCCTCAGCCTCTGCTCTTTGAGAGCCTCCAGTAACCTTTGTCCTCCCTGGAGTCTAAGAATGATGTACCTTTGCATGACGTGTCAAGTACCTTGTAGCTAGAAAACAGAATAGCATGTGAGGAAGCAAATCTTCATTGGTAAGCAAGCGACCCTTCCTTTCAGATAGCACTCTGCAGAGTAAGAACGAATTATTTTGGCTGGAGCATGGGAGAGGATAATCCCGCCTTTGGATAAATAAGCAGAAGTGAGGAGAAGTGATTCTCTGCATCACAGCTTTTAGAGGATCGTTCAGCAGTTCTGTGTCAGCGTGCTGCAACAACTGCACAACCGGTTTTTACGTACAAGAGCAACTTTCGGAAATGTGTGCGTGTTACAGGTTGTCTTTCCTGATACAAGTGTGCTTTTGTCTCCCTCCCTCTCCCCAAGGTGGAAAAGATTCGTCAAGTCAAGGCTAAGTCGCTCTACTTGCAAGTTGAAAAGTTACGCCAGAATCTGAATAAGCTGGACAACACC
>NW_010253297.1:2478-19979 GCF_000690775.1 Eurypyga helias | reverse complement strand
GCAGGTCCTGGAGGAGGGTCGCACCATGGATATTCTTCTGGCTCGGGACCGCATGCTGGCTCAGGTGCAGGAGCTGAAGAACGTGAGGGGCCTTCTCCAGCCGCAGGAAGACGACAGGATCATGTTCACTCCCCCTGACCAGGCGCTCTACATGGCCATTAAATCAATGGGCTTTGTCAGCAGCGGGGCTTTTGCTCCTCTGACCAAAGCCACCGGGGAAGGCCTCAAGCGTGCACTGCAGGGCAAAGTGGCCTCTTTCACCGTGATAGGCTACGACCACGATGGCGAGCCTCGCCTTTCAGGGGGTGACATGATCTCTGCCGTGGTGATGGGCCCGGATGGAAACCTTTTCGGGGCAGATGTCAGCGATCAGCAGAACGGGACCTACCTGGTCAGCTACCGCCCACAGCTAGAGGGAGAGTACCTGGTGTCCGTGATGATGTGCAACCAGCACATCGAGAACAGCCCCTTCAAAGTTGTCGTGAAATCTGGGCGCAGCTACATAGGCATCGGGCTGCCGGGGCTCTCCTTCGGCAGCGAGGGAGACAGCGACGGCAAGCTCTGCCGCCCCTGGGGCGTTAGCGTCGACAAAGAAGGCTACATCATTGTTGCCGACCGCAGCAATAACCGCATCCAGGTGTTCAAACCGTGCGGCACCTTCCACCACAAGTTCGGCACCCTGGGCTCCCGGCCCGGCCAGTTCGATCGCCCCGCCGGCGTGGCCTGCGACATCTCGCGTCGGATCGTCGTGGCTGACAAGGACAATCATCGCATCCAGATCTTCACCTTTGAGGGGCAGTTTATTCTGAAGTTTGGGGAGAAAGGAACAAAGAACGGGCAGTTCAATTACCCGTGGGATGTGGCCGTCAACGCGGAGGGCAAGATCCTGGTCTCTGACACGAGGAACCATCGCGTGCAGCTGTTCGGGCCCGACGGTGTGTTTCTTAACAAGTATGGCTTCGAAGGGGCACTCTGGAAGCACTTTGATTCCCCCAGAGGTGTGACTTTCAATCATGAGGGCCACTTGGTAGTGACAGACTTCAACAACCATCGCCTGCTGGTCATCCATCCAGATTGCCAGTCGGCACGCTTTCTGGGCTCGGAGGGCACCGGGAACGGCCAATTCCTGCGCCCGCAGGGCGTGGCGGTGGATCAGGAGGGGCGCATCATCGTGGCCGATTCCAGGAACCACCGGGTGCAGATATTCGAGTCAAATGGTAGCTTTTTATGCAAGTTTGGCACTCAGGGAAGCGGCTTTGGTCAGATGGACCGTCCTTCAGGTATAGCTGTCACCCCTGATGGCATGATTGTTGTGGTCGACTTCGGAAACAATCGAATTCTCGTCTTCTAATCTCTGTCTGAATTAGGAAGAAACTGTCTCAGGGAAATTCTTCTAAGAGAAAATGAAAAAATACAACGTTAATTCAAACCTACCTCATCTTTAATTTTTTTACAGATGAATGTACTTACCTTTTCTGCAGGGAGTGAGCCTGTAAAGTTAAATTCTATCTACCTCATTGTCCTCCCTTCCCTCCCCGGTTTCTCTCCCCCTTCCCATCCCCACACACTCACAGTTCAGAACGTTTTACCTCTTTTTTTTTTTTTTTTCCCCCCCCCCCTCCTGCAACGGGGTTTCATGCACAAACAAGTGTTGCTGTGCACATTAGGTGGTTTGTGTGGTGAGTTCTGTAGACTAAGCCAAAAAAAGGCTCTATAACTTTTTTTTAACAGAGCAAATGGTAGTAGGTGTTTGTAGGGAATTTGTGTTCTTGACCATACCGCAGTTGTGTGGGTGGGAGGTGGGGGACTTTTGTTTTTTGAATTGCTGCTGCAGCAGAGAACTTTCCTGTTCTCCTTTTTATACCTCAGTGTGTGTTTTGATTTACTGGTGAGCACAGCGTCTTGTTCCCAGATGACTTTGAACGTTTTGTGAAAGTGAGTGGGATTCGCTCGCCGGGAAGAGCAAGTTTGCATCTTTTTGGCATTTCTGTGTAACTTTTTTTTTTCCTGAAACACAGTAATCCAACAGCACAAAGTGAAGCTGATGAAAATGCACAAAAATTCCTTAAGTTTAAACCAAATTATTCATTTTAGTGGCTTAGTGCAGTTGTAAAGTTTAGATAAAAACCAAGGCTTCCTTTAATGTAACCTGTCATTAAATACTTTTTTACCCTTTTCAACCTGAGAGCTAAATTTAAAGTTGCTGTTTGTTATCAGTACACCTCATCTGGGTAACAGAAGAGGTTACAAGGAGCGTTGAAAGAGGGAAAATCAAACCCTTTTGCTTTACTTCCTTGTGAAATGACTAGCTTTTTTTTTTGCCCCTCCCCGTAGAGAGACTTTAAGGGAATGACGTTTGAATTTCTTAGAACAGAAGTGGTACCTTTTTTCCAAAAGTGAGAAATAAGCACAGCTTTGGAGATTCAGGGTGCGTTTTGGAGAAGTCAACAGGTTTTTTGTGTTTAAAAAGGATTGCAATAACTCTTATCAGTGACAAAAATATTTTTCTTAAATCTTCTGGCTTCCCCAAAGAGCTGGACTGAAAAATTCAGGAAGGTCTACTGTAGTTTTTAGGGCAGGCTGGGCCTGTAGCTCTGTTTCTCTCTTGCTACAGATCAGGTGAAAAGCTACCAGTACCAGCAATAAGGCAGCCTGCATCGAGATGAAACTTTGCTGCTTTTTTCCAAGAGCAGTACCAAAGAATTTTGTATAAAATAAATGTATATGATCTTGAAAAGCTTGGAGTCAGGGGGAAGTTAGCCCTTTCAGGGATATATATGTATAAAAAAAAGCTTTTCTGAGAAGTGGGAAGTTTGGGGGAGAATAGAGAGATCTGTAGCAAAACGTGACTGAGTCCCTGGAAGCATTTGATTTTATTCTTCATTTTCTTGTGTTCCAGTTTAGCTGTTAATAGCTCCTTAGAGACCATGTCTGTATTGCTTCACCCTCTGGATAAGGCCTTTGGTGGCAAGCAAGAATGGTTAAAGCAGGGACCAGGGGGCTTTTCTGTCTCTCTGCAACAGAACAATTCACGTATCAGTACTCCTCGGCTTGGAAATGCCACGGGACTTACCCTTACTGTGTGCAAGAGAAGATCTCTGAAACGTAAACATGGTTGTTATCAAAAAGTCTCTGAAGAGCCTTAACCATCCTCCAAGGAAAGGGTTCATCTCTGCCAGCCACCCTGCGCAAAAGTGACCCAAGACTGAAAGGCTCTTCACCAGTTTGTGAGAAATCACAAGGTGCACTTTCCTTCTTGCTGCTTTTCCCCTCCAAGGAGTGTTACCTTTCTGGGTTTTGTAGAAATCCCCATGATGTGTGCAGACAGAGAGCTGCCGCTTGAGAGGAGGCTTAACCTAAAGGACCAGAAAGAGACAGATGGAATCATGAGAGGGCAAAACCTCTCTTGGAAGAAGGGTGAGGAAAACACCTAAATTGAATAGAATAAAGTAACTGTGCTGCCTTTCAGCCAAAGCCTCAAGGAAGCAAACTCTTCAAAGCAGTATGTTTCAGCTAGGCTTAATCTTAGGACAGCACGGTTTCAAAACAGGCTTTAAAGGATAATCTTCTACACAGACATCTGTCATTAAATTTGCGAGGCCCCTCAAAATAGGGGTATGAGAAAGCTCCTTTACCATCAACGTTTTCAAGTTCTGCCTGTGTAACGCTTCCCTTCTTGGGGTGGCCTACAGTTGTGACAGATGTCCGTGTTCGTCTTGTATTGTTCAGTCCAAGAATTATTTGCAACTTGGGCTGTGAAAACTAACAGCCTGCGAGATCTAGATACCAAAGAAAACTGGTTTAAAAAGCTTTAATGTTTAGTTTGCGGTGTCCTTGCATTGATCCTATCACGTCTTAATTAAAAAAGCCAGGTCTCTCAGTACCTTGACCAGAGCTGCTGACGGCATTGGAGCATGCTAGAAGTGCTCTTGGGCTGTAGTGCTTGTTGGGTTCCTCCTTCTCTAGGACTGGAAGGGAGCTCTTTCCCAAGCATTCAAAAAACACGTCAAGTGTGCGTTCAGGATTGTGTCGAGCTGCAGAAACCTTTCTGCCCCTCTCCAGCCTGCACCACGCAGACAGTGACGGGCACCGACGTGTCCCTGTGTTACTTTGCATGGAGCCATTGCACAACCCCCAGTCCAGCTCTGTCAGGAAGAGGAACGACTTGAACTCTAAGTTGCTGTCTATTTAATTCAGCGGGACTTGCTTACAAACCAAACCTCAAGTGTTGGACCTCACGTGTTGGGGAGCTTTTTCGTTTTAAAAACACTACTGTTTAGCTACCCAAAATAATTCTTTGTCATAGATAGTGCTAAGCACACTTGGCCTCATTGAAAAGTGGTAGTGTAGCTTATAAAACGGCGTGGTTTATATGCAATGAAAATAAGTAGCGATGATATACAATGCCAACTTCAGCTGCCCCATAGGGGCTTTTAAAAAGTAATACTTAAATGGGATTCAAACCACGCTCTGGTTTTACCATGCGTGTTCTCAGGTTATGCCCCAGCATCATCACGTACGTGGTGTAAGCGCACGGGGAGAAATCGGGAGGCTTCGAAGCTGGATTGCGAACGGAACAAGCATGCAGGGCGATCTTTGGAACTGGGGGGAATGGCCCGGAGAGGGGCGAGGTGAGCTTGTGCCTCTTAGCTCTGTTGGGGAGCAACGGCTGCGGGTGACAGACCCGTCAGCTAGAACTCCCAAAGGAATTTGGCAATGCCAGGTTAAACCGGCGGCTCTCGGCGCGTGTTTTGCTCGACGGAAGGTTACCAGCAGTCAGCGTGGTGGGTTTGGGTTCAGCCACGAAGCAATCTTGTCCTTTCTCAGAACTGCTTAAGCAGGGACTTCGGTAGCAAGCTGAAGTAGACGCAGTACTCGATAGTGCGGGTCCTTCAGATAACTCACTCCTTTGCGTTTAGTTCCTTTTAAGTATGGCTTACTTGAGGAAGCCCATAAGCTGTAGACTCGGAAGAGAGGGAAGGATGTGCCAGCAGCACCTGAAAACCAGTGTGCACTGGGGCCAGACATGACCAAGCTGGGAGAAAGAACAAGGCATTTGGATGTGGCATTCCCTTGGAATTGCAGGAAAATGGGCCCAGTCTTTTATGTTGCAGTTAAACCAAAATCAGTTTCTGAAGAGAGCAGGCTCACGGGCTTCTCTTGCCATAACTTTGATCCCAAGGTGGTTTTTTGTTCAGTTCTGGCTTAAAATATAAATTGTGCCAAAGTGTTTTGTTCGTTTTTTTGTTTCTTAAAAGGAGTGTAAGCCAAATGGTGCCAAAAGGTAATAGGGTATTTAAAAGTAGAGATATTTAGACAAACAGTTTGGAGCTGTATAAAAAACAAACACTGGTACTTGTGTTAGACAAATATTGTACCTTTGGTCTTTGAGTCCTTGGGAGTTTGAAACCCAGTTTGCCGTGGTACAGAGCGCACAGCTAGAGATGCCGCTGTCTTGAAGTTCTACCTCACTTTGCAGAAGTAAATCATCTACCTCAGTTTAGCGCCAGACGGGTTTGAGAAGTAACGGAGATTCTGCTGGGGGGGAGGACTCATCCTGCCTGTTGGACAAGCGTTTTAGGTGAAACGGAGATTCTAAGTGTGTACGGCGCGGGGGCCTCTTGCTTTTGGTTTTGCTGCCTGCCCGTGGAGGTATTAAGCTGCCCTTGCTGGAGAATCTGTAAATCAAACCAAATGCTCGTATGTTCAGGCAAATGGGACTGAGATACCTGAAACGCTTCAGAGTTTGTTCCATTTTCAGGCCGAAGTATGGAAGTGTAAACGTTTTTCAGTATCGTGACACTACTGGCTGAGAGGACACACCTCACTCGCAGTGTTCTTATGTCCGTAAGACCTTTAGGTCTTCTCTCTACAAGAGAAAAACTGAGGCATGCCTACAAATGTGTCCCGGTTGGAAAGACTGATGGTAGGATTGCTGGAAACTCATCGCTCTACCAAACGCTTGGCGAGAATCAGATCCTGACTTTATTTTTTTTGACTTGGTGATTGTATTAGTAACTTTCTTGACTCAATGGGATTTTTTCCACCATGACAAAGCAACCAAGTTCCTGTTCCTGGAGGGCAGTTTAGGTTCCAGCATTCTCAGGAGAGGCAGTTCAAAACCGGGATGTTGGGGGTTTATGCAACTTCACTGGTGACATGCAACAGGCCCCTGGTTTAACTGTGGAGTAAGGTTGCAGACGCACACTTTCAGATTACTACAGTGAAAAAATCCTTTTTCCTCCCCTGCTCCTGTGAGGGGGTGACAGAAGTGGGTACAGGAGACCCCTAGTAACGATGGGCTGTGTTGGGTTCGGTAAATGTTATGGTGGAAAACGTACATTGATGTCTCTAAGTGATCTTACGGGTTAACGAGCCAGACTGGCATCTTTTTCCATCATTGTTTAACCAATAATGGTTCTAAAAATGCTTTGTGTTACCTGCATGGTCTTAGACCTTCTATTAATGATTGTATCAACTTACAAACTCAGGTAGATAATTTTTTAAGCTCTTTTGGTAGAGCCTTACTGACTGAATGTTAAGTGTCTGTGTAGTGATGTAGTTTAAGTAACTTCCTTTTTGAACTACCAGACTAGTTTAAAAAAAAAAAAGTCCTTTTATAGGTTTGTAGAGTACTTTTCAGACAACGTAGTAGTTTTTCCTTCAGAGGGAGAGATGTCCGTTTCTGGGTTTTGGTTTTAGTTTCTTTCCTAAAATGACTAAAAGGTTTTTTAACTAGTTTGTAAGGTGTGCTTAGTCACCCGAGGTGGTGGTGGGGTTCTTGCTGTGCGTGACTCTTGTTTGTGCTGCGCGTTACCTGTCGTGCGCCGTTCCTTGGAGCAGCCAGGGTGGTGGACACAAGCCTGCAGGTTCTGCCCAGTGGAAATCGGAGGCCTTGAAGGTGGAGGTCATCCATGTGACACCACCGATGGCACAGGCAGGTTTTTCTCCTCTCATTTAATTGACTGTAGATGTATGGCCCCATCTTACAAAACTTCGTTACTGGTGTGCGAGCGGCTTTGCGTCGGGATCCAGCATGATTTTGTCAGTCCTCAGATGTTGGGCATCTTGAGTCAATTGGTTCTGTAGTTTCCTCTTCTGTTGCAGTTGCTTCTTTTTCTACTTCAGTGATTAATCGTGCTGCTCTCCTTGTAATAATTACAAAAAAGTCTCAGCAGGACAGACAGTGCCCTGCTTTTAATGAGCTGGGCAGAGCTTTTTATATCTAATGGATAATGAAACAGGCTGTGACAAGAACTTCCACGCTCCGAAAAGGGCATCGCGCTTCTGCTTGGATAAAATGAAGCGACGCTTTCCGATGCCCGATGTTGAGTACCGCGGAGGAGAAAGCATGACAGGTTATGTGCAAAGCTTTACGTAGAATAAGCGAGCAAAATGTTAGAACCCTTGTGTTACTGGAGGCTTCTGAATGTATCGTTGTGGTCCATGGGGAAGGCTGAAGGATGTAGCAAGGAGATGATGTATCAGCTACTGGCAGCCTTAAAACAAAGTCAGTGTCTCTCTGGACTTTAAAATGTTCCTATGCAGTTTATTTTATTTTTGTTTAATCAAATAAATGTGAGGTTTTTCATGGCAAACCTGTGTGTGTGTGTTTCTCTATGACCCAGATGAAGCAGCCTCTTCTGGGCACAGAAAAGCTCATTTCCCGGTTTGAACCTGGCTGTCTCCCTGGGATGACTACGGGAAACCTGTAACCAGAGGGAGGAGGAGAAAGGACAGGGTGCCAGGGAGAGGAGCAGGCTCTAAAAAACTTAAACCAACACAAACCCTGTAGCGTGTCACTCAGTTGTCTGATCTACTAAAAACCTGCTGCCCTCCTGCCCGGAGGAGATGGCTTTGTACTGAACTGCTGGGAAGTTCCTGGTTCAACCTTGTTATGGCCATTTCTGGGTTTCCATTTCTTCACCTTGGCACCTGGGAAGGTGATACTTTTTCCCAGTGGGACGGGAAAGCAAAGACACCTTGAAATGTGCCGGTGGATCTGGTGTTTTACTGGCCAACAGGCGGTGGGTTGGCAGAAAAGGGGCTCTTCTTTTTCTCCTTACTACTTTAGGAGAGGTCTAGAAAAGGAGGGGTGAGTATGGGAAGATGCTGTTCAGCAAGTGTAAGGCTAGAGAGCCAAGGCTGCTGTCTGAATTTCCAGCATGGTGGCAGTGAAGGTGGATTCCAGCCTCTGGAAGTGCGGACAGCACTAGCTCTCCAAAGCTGTGATGCTTTCTGGCCCCAGCTGTGTCCCACTGCAGGGCTGCTGGGTACTGACTCTGTTCTGTCCCTCAGAATCCTTGACCAGACCATCGCTATTCCTGGAGGAGCAGCTGGCAGCAGTACAGGGAGATGGCTACAAGCTGAAGGGATGGATGGGGAAATGCAGGAGGAGGGACAACCTGCTCAGGTGTGTTTCAGAGCCACCTTGGGGTGGTACTCAGCCCTGTTCCTTTGGCCCAACCAGAACCTGGCAGCTCACAGAGCACCAGGCGATGGCTCTGGACACAAGCCCTGCACTGTCCTTGCGCTGTGGCTGTCTGCTTTCTCCCCAAAACCCTTGGCTCGACCACGCCAACGTGTGGGTGAGGAGGCTGAGAAGGCAACGGGGGGCACCTCCTCTGCCGCAGGACATCGTGAACCTTGACTCGGCCCTCGCCGCTTTACTGCGGGCTGAGGCAAAAGCGGACCATGGAAACGCCAGAGGGAGTGGGGTCCTGGCTGCTGCCTTGTCACCTCTCTGCGGTAAAACTGTGCAACCCAACAGCTGAAAGGCACCAGCACTCACCCCTCTCCTCAAGGGAAAAGCAAGCTGGTGCTGCCCAAGGGCAGCAGCGCAGCTGTTCTTTGGGGACTGGGCTGAGCACTGCACCTCTGCCCCTGCCTTGGGGAGCGATGGGGTGTGTTGGCTGCACCCCCGGGTGAGCTGCTGTAGCATGTGAGTGCCCCGCACTGCAGCAGAGGGGGGGAGAGCAGAGAAGAATCTCCTCTGTTCAGGGCCCGGGACCACCCAGCCAGCACCTTTAACCTTCGTGTGTTTAATCCATCTACTTTGCGGTGAAGGACATACAGCCCCTTCTCTCCATTCAGAAAGGTGATCACTAGGTGCTTTTTCCTGATTTTTGTTAATTCCCAGTATTTCTGACCTGCTTGTCCCATCCTGAGGCCTGTGGGTACTACCCCCTGCAGCAGCAGGAAGGTTGCTGAGGTGCCCATTGCTCTGAAAGCCTTGACACACAGCGCAGATGTGTCTCTAGAAGGGGTATAGCAGCAGGGCTGGAGGTTTCTGCTCTTCTGTGTCATCGTGGCTGTCCTCCTGCTGAGGGGACACCCTTCCCCTCCTCCCACAGGGGCACGTTGCTTAGAAAGAAGAGAACTTACTCTCCTCCTGGCAGCAGCGGTTTGCTTGTGCATGCGGCTGGGCCAAAGCCCCTCGTGTCTGTACTCCCTCGTGCTCATTTCTGAGCTGCAGAATGGGCAGGCCCTGACCATTTGGAAGCGGGACGTTCCTGGGGAGCGACTGGGTTAAAGTACAATGCCAGCAGCACAGGGAGGTGATAAGGGTTTATCCCGGCACTGCCCTGGAGATTAGCTGGGCGAAGTCTCGGAGCAGCTGGAAGGTCACACAACAGGCAGAGAGGAAGGGAGGAGAGATGCTGTGTTCCAGGCCAGGCTCTGATTGTCTTAGGCCTGGATTAAGGCCCAAGGCAAGATGGCTTATCCCTTCTCTGGTGCTCACACCGAGTCACCAGAGGGTCCTTGCAGACAACTTACTGAAGGAAAGTGATATTCCTCCAACCTGGAAACTGCAGTTAAAAAGATGTACCTGCACCACGCCACCACCTTTAAGAGAGAGGAGAAGGAAAACTAACAACAGAAAAACCCCAACCCCCATCCAGCCAAGCCAAGGGTCACCCAGCGCTGCCCTACAACCCCTCCCTGCTGCGAGCTTTTGCCCTCAGTGCCCCATACGCTCTTCTGCCTTTCAGCCCACTGTCTTGTGTCTCCCAGGCGGCTGGAGCAGCAGGCAGGGCCCCTCCAGTCCGGCAGCACAGCGCTGCAGCACACCGCTTTCCCGTTTCCCCTCCCCGGGCAGCGTAGGAGAAGCGCAGAGGCACCCTGGTCGCAAAGCTCTGTGCCAGGGTGCTGATGCTCACCCTGACACCAAGACTCTGCCACCTTGCCCACACAGGCTCGTCCTCACTCCAAACAACCTAATGACAGGTCACTGCAGCGCTGCAGCTGTTAAGGGCCTTGGTGGCCCTACACCCACCCACCCCGTTCCCATAGGGTCAGGGTCATCATCAGCAAAGAACAGCCCCCCCCACTGCTGCAGGGCAGGGAACTAGCTACAGCAACAGGGTGGAGCTGGGTAAAATCCCCTTCTTGGAGGAACACAAACCCGTAGCTCCTCTGGGTCACAACGCAGCAGCCAACACGACAGCAAGCGCTACGTCAGCGGCACTCGGTGCGGGTAACCTTCTCCTTCCGCTCGTGTCCATCTCTGCCCTTCCAGAAGGGCTGAATTACACACCCGGTTGATGGCAAATCGCTGCTCCTCTTCACACCAGCTGCCAACCTCTCTGCCTCACAAAACGCCTCCAAGCGTGCCTCTTGGTTTATGCATTTTATTAAAAATGTACAGAAGTGGGCACACTCCAGCACTTGGGGAAGGCAGGTGTCCTACGTTAAAAAACATATACAAAAGCCCCGGCCCCCCCCAGGCAGGGCAGCAGCAGGCGGAGGCACCACCTCACTTCCTTTGCACAGTGGTGAAGGCTGGCACCTGAATGGGCTGGATGGAGTGGACCGGCTGGAAAACGGGCTTCTTCCGCACGTCCGAGAGGGTTTTCACAGAAGGGAGGAGCTGGTTTCTCTTGATGATCTGCAGCGCCAGTTGCGTGTTACCTGCAAGACAGCTGCTGGTGAAAACCCACGTCCCCGGCTACGGGCTCCCACCGCCCTTCTTGGGACACGGCTGCAAAGCCAGCCCTGCGCCCGGGGCCGCTGACGCCAGCCGCCTCCCTGCTCAGCGACATGGCCACAAAAAGCAGCAGAGAAAAGGGGGTTTGAAACCGATGCTGAAAACACCCAGCCTTTACCTCAGCGCTGCCGGAAGATGCTGGAGCACCTTCTAAATTCCTGAAGGGCACCTCCTCTCTCTCGCCCGTCCGCGTGGCGAGACCCTACAGAGCGCTACAGGCGGCCACGCGAGGGGCAAGGGTGGTTATCGGGCACGTTTATCAGGCACAAACTTCGTCTGTGATGACGATTAAGCCCATAAAACCCCAGGAGAGAAGCCGCCAAGTTCTGGGAAGAACCTTTCTCCTGCTTATCAAATCCTTTCACTGATGTTTCAGTTCCAGGAGAGACGCACCCTTTGCTGCCCTTTCTAGAACAAAGCATCTCCCACTCCTTTTGGCTCTACACTTAGAGGGGGGCGAGAGGTGTTGATCCCAGTTTCTCCCCTCTCTGCTCTGCAGTTTGTTGTGGAAAGAAAGGTTTCCAAAATCCCAACTCCAAAGCATTGTTTTAAAGGAGCAGCATTGGAGAAGCCTCCATTCCCAACACAAACACCCCAGCCCCTCTGCCCGCCTGCAGCTCCGGGACGTTCAGCTCCAAGGGGGAGGGGGTCGCAGCCGCGAGAGCTTCAGGGGTGATGCTCTACCTGCTCACGCTGCTCAATCTTCCCAGTTTCCCATTATACAAATGGGGTTTCCCCTCATAGGAACCTTTGGAAGGAAGGATTGTGGAAGGGAGAGTTACCAGGATGACAAGCTTTGTTACAGTACTTGCTACACAGCCCCTGACACGGCTTCTCTGGGAAACTGGGATGGCAGCTGTCTTGTAATGGAAAGCCTTTCCAACCCTTTTTATAGTATTAACCTCATCAAGGGTTTTAGTGCTAATTTCTGCACAAAGCACGGGAGATTTCAGCTCGGAAGGTGAAAGTGCAGCAAGTCCCGAGTGCAAGAACAGGATGGCAGTCAGCCAGGGAAAGGAAGGTGCAGATAGACGGATCCATAGCAGCGTAAAACAGACCCAGGGCCTAAAGGGTGTCGTGCAAAATATTGGCACAACTGTAAGGACCAGGAATAATGCCCTCCTGCCCTTGTATCCTGAATGGAGGTCAACAGAACATTTCAAAACTTACCGTTCTGTAGTTCAAGATAGACAGCCAGCAGAATGGCCTCCGGAGGGATCTCTTTGGGGTGGATCAGCGAAGCAGCCTTAGGGAAAAAGGTGGGGAGAAAAAGTCCAGCGAAGCAGCCTTAGGGAAAAAGAGGAAGGTGGGGAGAAAAAGTGCTTGAGAGACAACATCCAGCTCCAAGAAAGTGCCCCTTGACAAGACCGTGTTTGCCATGCTGATGGTGACAGCCAAGTAACAATTCATAAACGAAGACTCTGTGTCCAAAGAAAGACCCTCCGTCGGGTTTAGGCATGCTGGGAGAGGCTGCGGGATCATCTGCACTGAGGGATTGTTTCACACCTGGGAGCAGCAGCATCCGCTGTGTGCCCACGTCAGCACGAGGCTGTAATGCCCGGGCCACTCCGCTGAGGTCACCTGTCATCTCGCCAGCAAAAGGCAGCGGCCTCTGCTGCTCCAACGTTCCGAATAGAAAGTTAACGAGGGTCGTTCATGAGCTTTTGGCACCCACATGTTTTTCAGCTATGATGTCAAGGAATTCATTGTAGATACAGAGATCTACTACACGTCACATCCCCTGACGGCCGTACGCTCCTCCGGGCTCTACACGTGCTACGGAGCCCAAGCGCAGACACCTGCCCAATCCTCAGGAGGGGGGAAAAAAAAAAAAAAAAGGCAGACAACGGCCTTAAGGAGTTGAGAACTTCACGGAATTCAAACCTATTCGCCTACACAACTACTAGGAAGCGGCCTGGAAGACCGCTGTTTCCGTGTGCAGCTGAACAAGGCATGTGAGCAGCCGTCCAGACAGATGGAAACGGCACCACTGGAAGATGGACCGAATGACACAGGCTTTGAGCAGCCGTCCAGACAGATGGAAATGGCACCACTGGAAGATGGGGATGGACCGAATGACGCAGGCTCTGTGAAGACACTCGAAAATTCTTGGGACAAGAGGCAGGAAAGAAACATACTTCCAGTAGAACTGCAAGGCAGACAACGAGCCCTAAAGTTGTTTGTTCTCACAGCCCTAAAGTTAACAGCTTCAATGGTGTTAGCAACTGATGAGAGCTAAACCAAGAAAAAAAAATGAAGAGTAGGAAGTGAAAAGGTTTCCTAGTTACACAGCATCGTCTTGACATGATCTAATATACCCCACAGTGGTACTGAAGTGTTTACACAAGTAAGGAATTTGGAATTCCTTTACATTACTAACGAAGACTGGTTATTGATAGAGACAGGAGAGCCTCTCTCAGCAAAGTCAGCAAATAAACCTGAGCTACGAAGTCACCTGAGTTTGCTGTGATCTCGGGGCACTTTGGAAGAAGCACCTCTGTCCCTAAAGCCGTCCTGAGACTTGTTTTCCGTACCTGATGGAGACACTTGCGAGCTTTGTCATATTCACTCCTCAGGCAGTAAGCGCTCCCAAGGTTGAAGAGCATCATCGTTCGCGCAGACGTGACCGAGCTGGGGTAGCACTGTGGGGTCTGCTTGCCAGCTGCAATCAAAAAAAAAAAAATCATTCTTTTTTTGCCTTGTACTTCCCTTTTGGCCTCTGGTCCTGAACTCTGCTGAACACGGTGGCTGGTACTTACAGGATTCCATTGACTCATTCTCTCCTTTGTCAGACCCTGCAAAGAAAAAAGCCCACAAAACCCATCACGTTCTGTAAGCTTTTTTTAAAACACTTATTAGAAAAATAACACAAAGATAGGAATTTGCTTCTTTTTTCACAGTCTGACATTAAAGAGGGCCAATATACCAGCTTGCTCAAGGCTTTGGGCCACGTAAGACTTCCCATCTTTAATTATTTGCTTCTCTAAGAGCCTTTAGATTTGCAGAGGAGTTCAGTGAAGTTTAAACTGCAGACGTGTCACTGAAATCAGAGCTGCTGTAGGCTTAACTACACAGATGGGCTCTGAAGCACCGTTCTGTTGCAGACTACACGCTCCCAGCTAGAAGCACGGCAAGAAGCTTACGATGGAGTCTAACTAAGCTCTCCCTGCCCCTGTCTCTCACTACGTGCAGTCCAGCTCCCTGATACACTCCAAGGCCTCGTTTCCCTGATACACTCCAAGGCCTGGTTTATGAGACTGAAAAGCTGGCATGAAGGTATGAAGCCCAAACTTAACCATAATTGCATATTTAACAAAAGCAGCTCAATATAGAGTCCTGTTTATGTTACAGAATTAACCACTTCCAAGGAATGACAACTACGCAAAGGACAAACCAAACACGAAGTAGGAACTCAAGCCAGGGAAAACAAAAACAACAAAAAAACCCCAAACACCCCACCCCTCAAACAACCTACGGGCTTGAAACAAGATGCCTTACGCATCACTGTATTTGTACATGGAAATTTACAGCAGGAAGGCAGCTGAAAGCATCATCAGTTCTAATGAAGTGTGGATTCATTAACCTTGATCCTGCTCATTTGAAGAGATCCCGAGGGAAACATCAGTGACGTTCTCGGGGTTCAAGTGAGTGATGGCATCAGATATTCTGTCGAGAGAGATGAGAGCTTCTGCCGCATACAAATGCCCAAGAAACCTACAACAGCAAAGGGGGAGGGGCAGACGTCAGCGGAAGATCCCCACGGTTTGTCAGGTCAGACCACAAGCAGTTTTTAAGGGGAGGACGTGAACACTGTTACTGGAAACGCTTGCAGGGAAGTTTGCTTGCTAATACTGTCACAATACCCACTTCTGCCATTCACTGCTTTCTAGGCACGAAGGTAGTGAGAAAATCTGCACCCGAGCGAGGGCAATTCATTCATGCACAGGAACTGCCATTCCAGAAAAACAGTACCTTGGTATGGCTTTATCTCAGGGAACTAAAGGAGGAATCCTCAGGAAAACACACCAGGATACGGATACGTCTATAATGTGAGGTGTGCAGTGACTTTACATTCCATAAAGATCAAAGGAATTCTCTAAGTTAGCTGCATTTCTAAGGACAGCAACTACACAGCCCCGGCCCTGGGGCACAAACCCCCTCCCAGCCGGAGGTTCTGCAAAAGAATGAGGGGTGTTTGCCACTTGTGGTTCAGCTCAGCTACATCAGCAGCTCTCCTTTTCAGCTCTGGGACAGAAGGAACCCCGTCGACGGAGAGCACAGTTAGTCTGCAGCTACTCAATCTGCAGCAGAGGCTGAGCAGAAAAGGCTCCGGCTTGCTCGACGCGGCCGTACACACGCCGCCTCCAACCCACTGGCTGGAGCGAATGACAGAACAGCAGGTCAGGCGTCAGCCACCCAGACCAACTTCTGCCATTGAGAGCCGGCACACCAAACCTGACTTGCCCCATGCAATTGAGGAAACGGGAATGCTTCAACATTCCCGCTCTGCGTGAGCTCCTGCTTCCCTGGGACCAAGGTACGCGGCTCTGTCTTCTCCAAACACTCCAGTCTGGTGTTTCTTGCATTACCCAGCGGTAACGCTGCCTTCACAACTCCTGAAGTCTTCCTTACACAACGGGTGTGCGCAAAGCTTCTGCCGTAGTCTGAAGCACAGGAGCCCTAACAACTCAATTGGCCTGGCCTGTTCTAGGGTACGCTGCCCAAAACAAGTTAGCCTGCTCTCCACAAGCACATTCCCAGGTTGGAAAAAACATGGCTGTGATAAAAACCTCTGCTGAATTTTATCCTGTGCGCGTTCAGTTGTGGATTAAATGCACAAACAAGGTGAGGAGGATGGGGCTAAAGCTGTCTTTTTTGAATTGGCAGAGATGGGTCCAAAGTGGTGGACAGAATCAGAACCAGCTGTGAACATCCTTCCAAAAAAGACCGTGTCAAATGGGAACTGAAAAGCAGAAACTGAAGAAGGGAACCCCCATAAGCCACAGCAGCACAGCCAAGACACGGGACGCTGCTGGCTGAGCAAAACCTTCCCCTCCATAGCTGCGGTCCCGTAAGTGAGCTTTCGGCAGCACATCGGCTCGGGCTGATGTTGTCCACCCCCCCCACCCGGCTGCTCCTTCCTGCCCCTTGTGCTGTGCCCCCCCTGAGCATGTCCAGCCCCACAGTGGATCAGGGCAGAGACACAATGGTCCTGCCACTGTGTGGGCAACATGGCTGGAGAGGAGCAAACAGCAAACATGGGAATTAGGGGGAATTTGCACACAAACAAGGGGACTCACGTTCCTGCGTGTCAATGAACATTTAGTCAGGGCTTCAGCAAGAACAGGAGAGGGCCAAGCTATTCTTTGCATCAGACACAGAACTGGCAAGGAGCTACAGACACTGGAAGCGTCAACTCAGAACTCTCCAGCAAAAAGCAGGGCTGAGAAAGAAGAAACGACCACATCAGACTTACTTAAGAGACCCTGACAGCTTTGGTTGCTGAAGCAGTTTATCTGCGTGATTCAGTGCCATGAGGTTATCGCCCAAAGCCAGAGCCACGTAAGCACTACACGCAAGTATTGAGCACCTGGAGGGGAAAAAGAAAAAAAAAGGGGAGGGGGAGAAAAAAAAAAAAGAAAGGGGAAGGGGGGGAAAGCCCATGTTAAACGGAGAATTCTGTGATTCCAGATACAGCTGCAAGATGTATTTCTTGTTAAACGCGGAAGAAATAAGTCACAAGCTTTCGGTACCATCTCTGCGTCAAACCACGCAGCAAAGGAGCTAGAGTTTGGTCATCTTCGGCCTCAGTCACGCTCCCTAGATGAGGAGGTATGTACATTGTGTTGTGGCAGCATAAACCAAGGCCCACCACTGCCTGCTCAATGAGATTTTGGTATCTTACTCATAAATAACAGATTAAAAAAACCCAGATGGACCTCACCACACCTGGCAGTTTTCTTACGGACAGCCCCCCCTTCCCACCCTCCTTATTCCTTTCGCCCTGCGCCCTCTTCCCTGCCCTCCCCTTCTGCTGCAGCAAAGGGTACCAGATCTGTGGTTTTCTGTAACGTACCCCTACGGACACGCGGCAGGGATCAACTACCTCGTAAGCTGCTTCACTCCTACTGTACAACATTTGCACCCAGGGAGACAGTAAACGCTGGAGAGCTTGGCATTTCCAGTTTTGTGTTCAACCGAGAGCGGCAACCCGCTGCCAAGACGCCGATCGGCGCGTGGCGTTTTGTCGCTGTCACAGACTCTGTCTTTCCAAACCCCACAAAAATCTCTGACAGCTCCTGTAACGAAATCCAAACTACTCGCGTTTTCCATCTTCACACAACGGCCCCACATCAGGACGCCATCGTTAAGCTAAGCTTCACACTTCGTAGTAGCTCCCCCCACCCCAAAACGTGGCACTTGGGGATATTTTAGACTTTGGATGACACCATTCAGCACGGGCTGCTTCATCCTCGGGGCTCCAGCCTCTGGGAGCAGGGGCTTCGTCCCTCTC
>NW_010253297.1:0-2467 GCF_000690775.1 Eurypyga helias | reverse complement strand
ATCCTCTCAGCGGGGCGTCACGTTGGGAGCGATGGGAGAAGAGCCGACGGTAGGTGGGCTATTACCGCGCCAACCTTCTGGCAACTGTCAAGCCCGCTTTCGGTCCAGCAGTAAGTCATGTAATTCGTGGCAGGACCTGGGGTGCCTTTATTCCCCTTTCCCAGGAGGCATGCTCCTTAATTATGCACAAGCAGGATAAGAGACTTCTCCAGTGTTTCTCCCTACCCCCCACTTCCTCTCCACCATGCCCAGATGTCACATCAAATCTGAACATGTACAAAAGCTTGAGGGAGGGAGGCAAAAGCTTCCCCAGCTCAAGCCTCGAACCTAAAGTATTTCTGAAAGGTTGTGACTGGGGAGGGGGAGGGAAGGGAGGGGAAAAAAGGCTCTGCAGTAACAGCCTGCTTCTAACTAGCCCCTTTCCGTCCCTGCCTCGAGGGAGCGCAGCTTTGCAACGGGCAGAGACGCTGTGTCACCAGCTCAATACCCTCAGACACACACCAAGGCCTGCAGCGTCGGTCGCTGCTACCCTTCACATCACTCGGGGTCTTCCATTCCCCACCGCTTCTTTAACGCCTCGTAAAGCGTAAATCCCAACGCCAGAGACAAACGGATGGCACAGTGGGCAAGTCCCGCAGCACCGAAACCCGCTCCCCTGCCCGGCGGGCTGCTGGAGCCACGGAGGAGCGGGCGAGGTGCTTCGGCAACAGCCAGCCGACGGAGAGGGAACACTTGGGTTTTCTCCCCCGCAGCACTGCCCTCCCATTGTTGAGCCAGCTAAAGCAAACGCTCAGGAGACCTGACAGCTAACCGGAGCAGAAGAATCGCGCCACATGGGAAAAGACAAACTAGTTTTTCACCCCGGTCAGGATCCTGACAAAACTCCACAGGTTGCCTTTGAGCCCGGCAGACTTCCAGCATCCCCGAGCCTCCGTCTGCTCTGAATAAAACTGCCTTTGCACTGGGAAAAAGAAAAATGTTTTTTTTAAACCGCCAGATTATGTCAAACGGCCTCCTGTGTGGGTCCAGGGGACGAGATCTGTCAGCCCACACCGAGGGCAAGCTTACAGAACCCAAACCCCACATCTGACTTGCCTTGTTCTTCTCAGGCAAAGGGCGAGGCAGAGCAAATCTGGTTCTTCAGCACTGACTACTGTGAAGGCATTAAAAATGGCACTTCTAAAGCATTTTGAGACCATCCCTCATCTGAAATCATTTCAAAGAGCTAACTAAGCACAACAGTGAATACAAACTATCTACTTTTATGTTTCAGTGCAGGCAAATCGATCCAAAATATTAAGACAGCAGAACGTAGGTGGTGCTCACTCACTGGGGAAATCCGGCACCGGCAAAGGGGCAGCAGGGGAGAACTACACGGTGCTGAGAGCGGGGAAGGAGAGAGTGGAATGGCTACAGGTGATAACCCCTGTAACCTTCCAGTGCTGGGACAGGGCCAAACAGGCCACTGCAACCTTCGGGTGGTGAGGCAAAACTGCGTAGGTGTGGAGAAGGGACAAGGAATACTGGTGGGTGTGCTGGTTTTGGTTGGGATGGAGTTTGTTTTCCTCACAGTAGCTAGCATGAGGCTGTGCTTTGGATTTGTGCTGAGAAGAACACTGATAACACTGTTGTTTTCAGTTGTAGCTAAGGGATATTTATATCAAGTCAAGGACTGTTTAGGTTTCTGATACTGCACCTGCATTCCCAGCTTCTTCTCTACAAGCTGGGAACAGCCCAAGAAGCTGGGAGAGGACACAGCCCGGAGAGCTGACCCCAGCTGGCCAAAGGGGCATTTCATGCCATCAAGCACCATGCTTGGTACAGAAGTTAGGGGAGTTGGCCGGGAGGGGAATCACTGCTTGGGGACTGGCTGGGCGTTGGTCTGCTGGTGGTGAGCAGCTCTATCATTTTGTTCTCCTTCCCTTCTTCCTTTTTTTAAAATACAAATTATTTATCATCATTAGTAGTAGTATTTTCACTACATTCTTAGTATTAGTAGCATCATTATTTTAGTTCATTTACTTTCAATTATTAAACTGGTCTTATCTCAACCCACAAGTTCTCTTTTCCCTTTCCTTTGTCTCTCTCCCCCATCCCACTGGGGGAAGGAGGAAAGAGAAGGGAGGGAGCGGCTGTATGGTACTTAGTCACTGGCTGGGGCTAAACCATGACAGGGGGCACTGACAGTCCTTATAGTATCACCTGTGAAATTATTAGCAGTGTCAGCGATGGTCCTGGAAGACCATATAGGATACCAGGGTATGCACGCTCCAAACACAGGTAAATAAATTAAAAAAAGCATAATGATGGGCTGGAGATGGCCAATGGAAGAGTCAAAAGAAAGGAAAAAAAAAAAGGGTAAAATTGGATCACATGCCTTATAGCAAAGGCTTGCCATTCAAATCTGCTCAGGACAAAGGTGGTGATCAAACTATTCCTTTACCTCTAGCTGCCGGGGAAGTGGGGG
>NW_010253296.1:335-29429 GCF_000690775.1 Eurypyga helias | reverse complement strand
ATGCAAATAGTAGATGAATTTCCTAAGGGGGGGGAGGAGGGGGGAGGAAATTCCAAAATATTTTATGTTAATTTAACCAATTCCACACATTAGCAAGTCAGTCACACAGGTAGACACAGTTTTATGTATTGTTCATATCTTGAACTGATATATCCTTCAGAATTAATATGGCAGAATCTTTGAGATACATACTCTCTGATTTTACATATATGCCCTGTTAATATATGATATTCATATACTGGGCCATTTGGGGTTCTTCTAGTCATCAAAGGTGTATTTTAAAAGGTAGTATTATTTTTTGTAATTTACAAAATATTATATGCTTTATGCATTCCTATTTCTGTAGCTTTTTACATTTTAGCATTATCAATAAAGTACTGTGGAAAAACATTTTATTATTTAATAAATGTTTTTAGAAAGGATTCGGTCTCATTATGTACACAAGATCCTGAAATAAATGACCTAGGAAGACATCTTAGGGGCAAGACTGAGGACTGAATTTGTCCTTGAATAGAGAACATATGTATTAAGTGTATTTTTATTTTACTTCTTAAAGACAACTCCTGGTAACATCTACCCTATCTTGTAGTTTTCCTGCCAATGTCTAAAAGGACATCAGTGGATTGATATAAATATTAAAGTTGACTTCTTAAGTCTGGTTTTTGCCTCTGGACCAAAGTTCTGTCACACGTAGCAAGCAGCACCCAGTCACAGTGTTCCATTGCCCTGGATCTTTTCTTACTTTTCCAGACTTTAAACTCAATCTGGCAGTTTATTATAGGCAGATTCTTTCCTCTGTTGGATTTCTTTCCAAAATAAGTCATTTAAGTGGTGTTAGACCAAAACTAGGCACATGCTTAGATGTATATTTTTTGTCTTCTCTCTACAGAATTTTCTTGATCTTGGTCCAAGTTACATAGAAACAGAAAGATTTAGAGACAAAAAATAAATTAATACATTTGAGTACTTTGTTTTGTTTATTAAGGGGCTTATTCCTTAATTTTAATTAAACTTTTCCTCCTTGTGTGATGTATGAGGTTTATATTAACAGAGTGAATTTGTTTTTCAAAAACGACTGTGTTACTTGGAGGTTTTCTTTTTTTGTGTGTGTTTTTTTGTTTGTTTGTTTGTTTGTTTTGTTGGGGTTTTTTTTGAAGTTATTATCTCCCCCGAAGTTTGTAATAAATTCACCCATATTCTGTTTCTTTGAGGATTAAAAAATAATATGTATATATATGTTATGACTACTTTTTTAGTGGAAAATGTTTCTGGAGTTTAAACAGCAGTTGGAAATATAATCAGTTCTCATTTTCCAGGCAGTGTAAAGCTGAACATCAGGTTTTTTGCATCATTTCTTAGCTTGCAAATAAATCTGAGTATATTCTGCATGCTATGTCTTGTTGTATTTTTTGTTCTCTTTTAGTAATGCTACAGATTCAAATCAAAACATCTCTGAATCCATGATACTCAGGATATTGTACTTAGAATGTAATTGTTTTCCCTGTACAAACAACAAGAGATACATTCTTTATTTGAGGCTTGCATTGCAAATCATCTTTGAACTTGTACAGAAAACTAGAAGAAAGAATCTCAGTAGCATTTTATCTTCTGCTTTTTGTGATTTTATTCTTTATTACAATTTGGATTCCCCAACTGGGAAGTTTTAATTACTGTCTTTCCCCTTTGTGTAGATGTCTACTTTTGACTGTTGCATCCTCCAGCAATCTCTACAAACACAGAAAAAGAAGGGTAAAACCATCAAAATGTAGCCAGATAGTGAAAGAGTAAAAAGCTGGTTAAATTTGACATCTGATCAAAAATATATGCAGGAAAGGCAAGCCAGGAGGCTGCATGTTGTGGCCATGACAAGGGGAAGGGTACCATTACTGCTGTAGGAAACCATGTAAACAACCACAGATATGAGAGCAGCATCAGTGGGATGCTGGGGTGGTACAGGGACAGAAAGAACTGACATGACTGGTTGTCAATTTCCATTCATTACAGTCTGTTTGGTCACTAGGTCAGGATAAATGGCAATAGTGTTATATATAATTTTTAGTGGGAAAAATCTATAGGATAGAACCAGAGAAGATATATGAATCCTATTCCCTCCAGTGGTAAAGAGAGTAGTGAGAGAATGGGAGACATGAAACTTGCTTATCTGGTTTATTTGGCACAAACTTTTTAAAGAATTTGGTAACCAGCCTTTCTTATTTCCTAACTATTGTAGGTTTTGCAGATTACAGTGAAAATTTCCTAAAAAGCAAGGGGCAGAAGGATAAATAACTCGTACTCAAAAAAAAAAAAAGGTATTATCTAGCATTTGTTCTTTTAAAAGTCTTTTCCTCTTGACTGCTTTCCTTCTTTTAAGGTCTGTTTGTTAGTTACCTTGCAGCAATTGCCAATATTTTGTGGAAAGTGTTTTAACTGACTTGAATTTCCTGTAGGGATCTCCTCTGGTTATTCTGCCGTCAGTAGCATATAGCACTCTGACAAGAGCATACAGAAGGTCTTTCCCCAGCCTCGAGCAGGAAGCTGATTTTCTCAGAATTGGAATCTTCAGTGGTATCTGGCAGGGAGACGCTGCAATTTGGTCCCTCTGACCTTTGGCAGATGAGATGCTGGAGTCCCACCTGTGTTATTTGTTTGTCTTAGGCAGGTCCATTAGTTCCTGAAAACTTGTGCCAAGTTAATAAACTGAAAGAAAAATTTGATAACAGCCAGGCAAGGCAATTTATAACATATCAATTTTACAAGGAGCAAAAAATCAGACTTCTTCTCAAGCAATCCATATTCTGTCACAACTCCTTTGTCAAATTAGCTATAATCAAAGTTCTTTTAGGTCCTGTATGTGTGACATTTTTCTTAACTTTTGCATTACTGCTGAACACAGATGTTTACTGAAATCCTATTTCTGTTAAAGGTTACCATAAAATTCCTGTTAATTCACACAGATTTAGGGGGATGTCTCTAATGAGTATGTATCAGATATTTTCCAGTGCCTTACATTTGCTAAATTCAGAAGAGAGGCAAGGTAATCAAATTGTGTTAGGGCCTCAGGTGTCTTTGGCACAGCAACCACAGACCTATGTCTCAAAAATTTTTTGTCTTTGAAGTTGAACAGGGCTGAAGACACTGACATGGATGTAGAAGTTGTTTCCTGCTTCCTTGCACTTTCTTAATATTTCAGTAAGGAAAAGGAAGGGAAGATTTTGCCCTTAGATACATATATTTTGTTTATACACTAATACTGGAAAAAGCAATGAACAGTTTAGTTCCAGGCACACTCGTCTGCCTGACAACAGAGTTAAGTGTAAGACCCATGTAGAGTGTATATGATGCACAACAAAAGGAAGAGGAGGAGGAGGTAGAAGAAGAAGACAACTGATGACACAGAGGATGGGGGCAGTCCGGTAGCTGTTGCTCTGGGGCAGTCCCAGGGAGGTGGATATCTGGCAGAAGATATCTACTCTGCCAAAGAGGCACCCACTCTACAGGGGACAAGCACCATGAGCGCAGGCCAGGGCTCTGGCAGCTCTGGCTGCTCTAGTGGCATCCCCGGTGTGAGGCTCAGGCACAAGCCAGTGCAGAACAACAGCTCCAAGTGCTGGATGTGCAGCTAAGGCAGGCACAGCAGAATGCATGTGCATCCTGCACCCCCTCATTGCCACTCAGAAACATCTCTTTCAAGGTACTGCACTTAACACCAGCACAGCAGGAACAGAGATCCTGACATGTTGAGGCCCCATCTCACCCCCAGCATACATCATCATCTACCCAGCAGTGTCACAAAGGCACCAAGAGCTGGAAAAGCTTTATTAAAACCAAACTCACTGCTTAATCTGCTCTATCCTTGACTATTTTTTAAGATATATTTTTTGTCTTGTTTAGACAATAAAACACAGATTGTATTATTCTTACGGTTTGTTCTGTGCCTACCATATTGTAAACATCACCAGAATTTAAGATGAAGATTTTTCCTATATTTTCAATATAATCTTGTTAGAAAATGAGTCTGTATTAAAACTGAAAGGAATATAGTTCGTTCAGTATTACAAGCATACAGTAGTGCTTCAGTGTTCATACTGCAGTTACATGTGAATATCATTCCAGTAAACAATGACAGCAGTATATATTTTCTGGTTTATTTTCTTAAAAACTTTAACACAACGGAGCATAATTTGAACTAGTGTGCTATTAATATTTCCGTTGCTCATCGAACCAATAAAATTAATGTTTTTTATTTAACTACAATAGCAGTTAAATAATAATTTTTTTTTTTTTTTTAAATGAAGCTTTGCAGGATCTGTCAAATAAAACTCCCTACAATTCCATCTGTGAAGTGTAAAATAATCCTACTTAGTCACTGGCATGCTGGAACAGAATAATTATTTTGGTAGATAGAAATGGAATAATGACACAATGCTAAAGTGTTACTTGGCAAATACTAATTAATCCCAATATCGTGGAATTATTGCCCTAAAATATTTTTTTTCCTGAAGAAATTGCGTGTTTCAGAAACATCTACATTTTGGCATAGGTCTTAAACTGGATTAGTTTCAGCAAACAGCTGATAGTTTTAGACATTCGGGCTGTGGTACTAATCATAGAGATAGTAATAATAAAATGCTATTGGTTGCTACAGATCCAAATTGATTTTTGATATTATAACCCAATATGGTGTGTGAGAACATCTTGTTACTTTGCATGTTTCAGAATCTGACAGTGCTCTATATATATAGCCGTTTGTATCACAGAGAAAACTGATGATGGAGGTTCCTCTATCAGTTTCTCAAGGAAACATGCATGAAGCCAGTGATAGGCTCAGAGTTATGCTTCATTTTAAAGTGAGGCACTACTGAAGAAGATATGTTTATTGTCTCTTTTTGTGAAATGGTCTTGGCCTCTTTCCTGGACTACAGTTAGGAGATCCACAACTGATAGATCAGCAAGAAAAAGGTCCTGAGTTTCTAAATCGCATGGAAAAGTGTCATGATGTGGTAGGAAATGAGGAGAGGAAGGATCACTGGTAACAAGAGGTGAAGGGGTTAAGTGTGATAAAGTCTGCAAGTTTTTCCAGAAGTATGTGTTCTAGCATGACTAAACTGCTTCCTATTACCTCTACAAGTGTAGAACTGATTTATCATATATCCCTTGCATTTTGGGAAGGTCCCAGCTGTAATTCTATAGTTAAACTATTTATCATACACAGCATGACAGGTATTTGCTTTTGCAAAACAGAGCTACAACCAAACTTCTGTGTGCTGTTATTTTAGCCTTCTCTAAAGCCCCAGGAGACTGACAATGTATACTTCTGATTTGAAGTGGCAGAGACCTTAAAATCAGCAATATTTTGTTTGATTGCTTCCAGTCTAGAAATCCTCTTTGCTTCTTTGTGTGTATATCTATGTAAGTATGTATATGAGATTCATATATATAATGTCCAATATACAAATCCCTATCCTGATAGCTTAAGGTAACTGAGGAGCTAAATAGCTGTGCTGGGAAAACTCAGTGTTTAAAACAGATTGACTAGTTTCCCAAATGCCTTCCCCCTTGGGCTGGTTTGTATCTACCTCTCCACAGGTACAAAATGAGAAATTTTGAGGATAATTTAACACAAAATTCTCTTGCTATATCACAATTATAAAAACATCTGCGCTAAATAACAAAGTGAAAAACCCCTGGGAATATTCATAGTATTAAGTAGGTCTAAAATTTCTCTCTTGATCAGTTTAAAATATATGAAAAACCATACATAAAACCCACACACACTGAAATCCCCAAACCCATAAAAATTCACATCTGTAACCAGAAAGATCAAGACATTTCAACTTTGTGAGGTGTAGTGGGTTGACCTTGGTTGGACGCCTGGTGCCCACTAAGCCACTTTATCCCTCCCCCTCAGCAGAATGGTGCAGGAGAGAAAATAAGATTTAAAAAAAAACCCTCATGAGTCAAGATAAACTCTCATGGGTTTAATAAGGCAAAAGAAAAGGACACATGCAGAAGCAAACGAACACACACACACACCCTTCCCCCTTCCTTTTCTTCTGCCCTTTTATGTCATATGGTATGGAATATCCCTTTGGTCAGTTTGGGTCAGCTGCCCTGGCTGTGTCCTGTTCCAAGATCTCATCCAGCCACAGCCTACCAGGGGGAAGAAGGGGCAGAATTTTGGAAAGACAGTCTTGATGCTGTGCAATCACTGCTCAGCAATAGCCAAAACACTGCTGTGCTAGCAACACCTTTCTAACTACTGATACAAAGCCCAGCACTATAAGGGCTGCTATGGGGAAAATTAACTCCATCTCAGCTAGTCCCAATACACAAGTAAATACTGTACATTAAGCTAAAACAAATATTTTCACATTCCATCTTTAAGGAACATAATATGACAGCTCTTTGTACAGAAATCTGTTTAATATGCTGTCTTTCTACAATTACGTCTGTTTCAATGGTAGCTTTTGAGCAATGAGAAGATAATGATCAGATGTGACAATGTAAGAAATTGAAAACTATTAATAACTAAAAAGATACGCATTCCTAAAAATTATTTGTCTAAACATTTTGCCTCAGAACTGAGCAGAACTTTCAACGTGGTTTATGAAGAAATAATTTTATTAGTATCACTAACTATGGCTTTTTGCACTGAAATGATTTTCTAGAAAGCTCTTCGTGACCAGTGCTGAGAATTATGAGGTCACACAGCCTGCTTAAGCTTGCCCCACATATCTCACCTGCCCTCTTATTAGACAGCGGGATAATCTCTGGAAAGTAAGAGATATGGTAACTTTGGTCTCCAACACTGCCTCCAGGACACCCCTGAATTATACCACAGATGTAGACAAAGTGAATAAGTATATCCATGAAGGAAGAAGACAGGAAGTAATGGATCTCTGGGCTGGGCTAGCTATCACAAGGTAGAAAAGACTCAGTTCCCAACAACTTATTTCAGACCTATTGGACTTGTGAAGGTTGTATAACAGGGGATACTTAACAACAACATTACTGAGAGTTATGCCTGGAAATGTCAACATTGCCAGCGTCTGAAAACGAGGAAATGTTTTCAGGAATATTGAATTTGCTGTCTTCTCTGTGCCAATATGAAAACTTATTTTATGAGTAAAATAAACCTATCAGTTTATGAAACTGATGAAGATAAAACTGACCTGTTCTGTCTCACTTAGTGCCTATAAATCCATGAGGATTTTTTCAAAGCTAAAGAAGTATTCTAAGTGTTCTAAAATACAACATAATAAATCATTACTATGTATATGACATAGTTACGCCAGGAGAGAAGAATAAAATCTTAGCGTTTGACATAAATCTGTAAGCAATATGTATACTCTTAAGA
Organism: Eurypyga helias; assembly: GCF_000690775.1. Lineage (NCBI taxonomy): Eukaryota > Metazoa > Chordata > Aves > Eurypygiformes > Eurypygidae > Eurypyga > Eurypyga helias. Next base: position 22,072 of record NW_010253296.1, on the reverse strand, counting down.
CTCAGAACAATGGACAATTTGTTCTAGATGTTTGTTTTTTGGGGAAAAAAAAAAAAACCAAGACACAAATCAAAACAAAAAACCCATGGCTTAGGTCCATGAAAGTGATTTGACACAGTTTACCTTTGAAATATGTTCTTTTGCTGAAGTATTTTACACAATATGAAAGCCTGACAAACTGTCTAGATTTTTTCTTCTATGAAACATTATTCAAAATGCCAGAATTGTCTAAATATGGAAAATCTTATTTTCACTATCTCTGTTTGCAGTGGAATGTTAGTTGAGAGATATATTAAGACTTTTATTTTTATGATAACTGAAAGGTCTTTCAAAGAAGAGCTTGATTGGAGTGCAGTTATATAGATTATTGTATGTCATATTATCATCAATCAAATTTTTGAGAAATCTTGATGATTCTGATGTAATTGGGATTTTTTGAAGATACAGAGAACAGATTACTAGGAGGCAAAGAGATCTCATGTTCCTATGACCAAATCTGTCTCACAAAGTCAAGGACAAGGTGTGATAAAAGCAGAAAGCTACACTATGTATGAGGATGAGTAGTAAAAAGCCATCACTACCAAAACTATTAAAAAAGTGTGTAAATAATATACTGTTACTTAAATGTATATGCTTCTATGTATTAGCAGGATGGATATGGTTTTACAGGTTTCAGTTCGCAATTAATTTTTTGACAGGAGCAAAATCAGCAGTGTCTGGTACTGTGGAGCTGGTTTTATTGTTGGATCTGCCCTGCTATGAGCATTTTCTCACTTTTTGTTCCATTACTGTTCTCTGTTTCCTTTTTCTCTCTCTCCTTTACAGTCTCTTAAGTTTCTTGGTGCAGAAACTCTACTTCTTTGTGTGTGTTCAGTACCTATACTCAGATCTTTTTCTGGACCCTTAAATGCTCTTGTAACATGATAATTGAAACATAATCATCTGATAGCCTCAGTGAACCATAGTGAATTCTGTGTAATATGTGAAAGTAAAAGGTATCATGCATATTGCAATTACTGCAGTTAATGGAAGATATGTTCTCTTTACACCTGCATATTTTGGGTTCACTGACTGTAATTTTGATGATAATACTGCCGTATACAATTTAGGAAAAACACTTCTGAACTGTCTTCAGGCAGTACCAGAAAATATTCCTTAGTAATGGTGTCAATGGGACAGCATGGATTTGTGCAGATTGTAGATTAAATGTCTGAAAAAAGAAGCTACTACTAAAAAGCTTTTTAAGGTAATTGCACTAAGACAAGCTACATGTTTGAAATACTAGAATTTCTATTTTGGTCAGTGCAATGCTATGTATGTGCTATGTCAGTGCAATGCAATGTATTTAATAAAGAAGTTGCATAAGTTATAAAACTGCAGAAACATATGTGCCTGAAACAACTCAGTTGGGCAATTACAGTTCTTTCATTTCAGATTGCCTTTCTACCTTTGAATACTGTAGCTGTAATTCATCTTTCCACTAAGCTGTTTCTAGCTGAGATCAGAATTTGTCTCACTTCTGCAGAGAACTAGGGGCAAAACCCGTGTCTGGTTTTGAAGAAAAACCTGTCTGAACTTAATACATTGTCAAAATTGGTTAAGAACATTTCATCAATGTGAAAATAATTTTTGTGTATTACTCCAAATGTTGCCAAAGTAAGTACTGTCTTGGGTCACTGCCATCTAATCACCAATCAGTTGTTCCAGTCTGAGTTAAAACTGTGCAAATGTATCAAGGAAAAAAAAAAATATATATATAAACAGGGAGTATAACAATTTAGGACTTTTTTATTTTAACCTACTAAGAACATTAAATGCTTAATATTGAAATCAAAATAGGAAAATGTGTATTCTGGAACATATTAAGCTCAGTCAGGCACAGAGAAATTCTATTTATGTGTGATATGGCTAGAGGGTATTTTATGTGCATCTTTCATAGCATTTTTCAGTGTAAGTTTTCTGGACACATGGCTGTAAATAGGGCAGGAAGCAAAAAAATTGTAGCTGTCTGAGAGGTGAAATTTATATTTGTCTTTATTAACTAATTTTTGGTGTGGGTTTTTTTTTTTTTTATTTTGTGTGGAAATGGAAATATTTCAAAAGTAGAGTTAGAATATTATTCAGTTCCAAAATAGACCTAGATATAAATGTTATCTATAATGGTTGGTGTTTATAAAGACAGTTAGAATAGACAGCCCCTCACCTCACTGCTGAAATTCAGGCTTCTGTGAAATCTATTCCTATTATCTTCGAAAATCCCAAACTATAGTTTTCACAGTTTCTCACGGTGACAACACAGATGTTCAGTTCCTGAAAAAGACCTAGGAGCAGAGTAATTTTCTAAGTTTTATTCTGGTAAGACTTCAGGGAATATCAATACAAGTACAGATAATAACTTAGAAAATTAACATGAAACTTAAAATGAATGTTTTAAAATAAGTGCCTTCCATCATGTGTTGATCTAGAAATCTGAAATCTTGTTTAGATGTAGAAAAACTGTCAATGTTCCTTAATCTGCCACTAAACTTTAGAAAATGAGTTTGAATTAGAAAGGTTATACGTAAGAACACCACTGAATTAACACCCCTTTTCACCCTGCCAGATAGTTTAAGGAGTTTCTCACTAGATTATCAATGTAAATTGTTAAATTGGACCTAACAAACAACAAAATGCGACTGCATAGGGTGCTAGAAAATCTCATCTAGGCTGTCTTTCTCATAAGATGTTGAAGCACATGATCTTTCAAGGTCTGTTCCAACCTGGGCTATTCTATGGTTCTACGATTTTATGACTTGGGAAACTGACAAGAAACAACATCTTCATTTATAACTGATTTTATATTTATGGGATCATTCTGGAAGAATAAGAAAATACAGAGCAAGGGACAGGGGAGGAGCTGCTCAGGAGGAAACAAGCCAATTGTCTGGAGAACAGTTGAGGAAAAAAAAAGTATAATATCAATGTGAATGTAATAATGTTTTTGATATTAGGAGAAACAGGAGGAAGTAAGCCTGACTCCCTCTTCTCCCTTTTCCTTTTCTTCCTCAAGCCCAAACAGACTTTCCAGTCTCAGTTTCCTAAAGTGTTAAGAACAAGGCAGATAAACTACTTGCCCGAACTGTACAATGGGAGAAGACAGAAACAGTTGCAGTCTTTTCCAGGGTTAAGGATTAAGGTTACTGAGCAGTAATTCCTGAGTGCAGAGCAGTGAGCTAAGCCATGGGTGCAGAACTGAGGTGCTGAAGATGTCAATCTAAGACGAGGAGTAGATATTCTGGAGCAATGATCAAAGACTTTGATGAGTATTGCAGAGGAATTTGAGTTTAAGACAGAGAAGTCTGGACGTGTTCTCCCATTCTCTGAATCTTTTGGGCATGGGATAGGGCTATCAAGCTGCTGGAATAAGCCTAGGATCTGCGTGAGAGTCTGGCACTGAAGGGAGAACCAGTGTTGCGTTACATCCTGCAATTGCAGCTGTTGAGCAGAAGACCTGGCTTGCAGAGGTAAACCATACTGCCCACAAATTCCCCTGCATATCCTTCACCTCTGGATCCTTTCCTTTATAATCCTACCCAGGTTATTACATGGATTCTCCACTAAAATTTATTTAGAAACAGAAGGTCTGGCTGCCTTACCTCACTACAACAATAACACTAGGAACCTTTATCCACTAGGAAGCCAGAGATACAGGGTTAGGTATGCTATCTTCAAGACAGTAGTTTTGTTTTGTACTTCATATCCTGCCCCCCTTCATGTGTGTAGCTTATTTTCAGAATATAATCAGTTTGAATTAAATTTATTTAAAGTAAGGTTAAACCACAAGAGAGATATTTATTGGAGATTTAATTTTACCAAACCAAAAGCTTGGTTCAGTGATTTAACTTCAATCACTCCATTCTAGAGGGGATTAAAATTAATGACTTCATAATAGCTAGATTTTATAATTCACAGATGTAGCTTCCGTGCTATTCAGGAAGACTTACAATAAAAAGTCAAGATGATATTAATGATTAAGTAGAAATAATTTTGAACTAATCTTTCAAGTCCTTCCTGAAAACATCTTTCACTGTCAGATCTTTCCAAGTTTGGATTCAATAGCAAAGCTTACAACTTCATTAGGGCAGATGTTCCTTCTAATAGGAATTTTTCATGCAGAAGGCTAATAGGTCTGTTAGATCCACCAATCCTAAAATGCAAACTTTAAACCAGTCTTTTTCCAAACTTGAAACAGAATAATATACTAAACAATCTTTGAATTTGTTGCACCAGTGAGACACTGAAAAAAGTTGCAACAACAAAGGAGAAATTTAGAATGGGATGCACCAATATATTTTCTCTTAGGGAATATGAATCCTGTATAAGGAACACAATTATTAAGTCATTTCTGTTAAATAATGGGTAAAAGATGTATTTGGAAAAGACAGTGAAAAGTGACAGGCTAATATATTTTACAAAAAGGCATGACTCTATATTTAAAAGTAAAGTGCTACCTGTAGTGAGACATACATTAACCGGTGTTTTACACAGTGACACATAGTTTGCATTTGCTCTCTTGGGAAAATAAACTGCATGTACAAGACATTTTCAGGGGAGGCATGTATGTTGGTTTGTTTCTTATATTACAGAAAACAGGTTAAAGATGTCTGTTTTGCACCTGGAACAGAAACTATGACCTGTAGTTCCTGTGCAAATTCCTTCCATGGTCAAAAATTGTGGAAAAAGGCCTGTCTTCTGCAGCGAGTGCCTTTAACTTAACTTTCAAATATTTCATTTGTGTTTTAATTGGTCATGTTCATATCTTTCTATTTATGTTATATAATTTTGCCTTTTTAGTATTTTTGAACATTTCACATTTAAACAATATCGGGTAGCATTCTCTTTTTCTTTCACGCCCAGGACAAAACACACTTTGTAAATATTAGGTATGCATATGCTAGTTTTCTAACATATAGCTCTGTCAGTGCAGCTAAACCTAGTGCCCAATGTTTTTTCTAGATGTGAAGGATTAATTGTAATTAAATGCACAATAAATAATTATATCTTGGTTTAACCCCGTCTGGCAAGCAAGCACCACACAGCCACTTCCTCAATCCTTCCTCCAGTGGGATGGGGAGGAGACAAGGACAGGGAGGGATCACTCACAGATTCTGGTTACAGACAAAAGAGACTCAACCTGAGGAAGAAAAATCAATTTAATAAGTTATAGGTTAAATCAGAGTAGGTTAATGAGAGACAAAACCAGACCTTAAAAACACCTCTTCCACCCACCCCTCCCTTCATCCCAGGCTCAGATTTGCTTCTGATTGCTCTACCCCACCACCTCCCCACCACCCACTCTTAGCAGTGGAGGAGGATGGGGAATGGGAGTTCTGGTCAGTTCAGCACATACTGTTTCTTCCACTCCTTCCTCCACCAACTTCTCCAACATGAGTACTTCCCACAGGCTGCGGCATTTTATTTCACTAACTGCTCCAGCTTGGGTCCCTTCTGCAGCCTGAGGTCCTTTAGAAGCAACCTGCTGCAGCACAGGCTTCCCACAGAGTCATGACCTCTTTCAGGCACATCCCCCTGCTCTGGTGCGGGGCCCTCCCCGGGCTGCAGGTGGGTCTCTGCTCCCCCGTGACCCTCCATGGCTGCAGGGCACAGCCTGCCCTCTCACCACGGGCTGCAGGGGAACCTGTGAACTAGCTTACCTCCTCCCCACCTTTCTGCACTGACTTTTGGAGTCTGCATTGTCGTCTCTCTCACATCCCACTACTCTCCCCAGTGCTGGTTTTCTTTTTTTCCCCTCTTAAATATGTTAATCACAGAGTAGCTGACTGGCTCAGCCATGGCCAAGACAGGTCCAACTTGGAGCTGTAGAAGCTTCTAGCAGCTTCTCACCAGAACAACACATGTTGCCTCTTCTCCACTATCAAAACCCCTGCCACAAAAACCCAACATATACCTATAGTAAAATAAAGTGTGTGTATATATATGTGTGTGTGTATATATTAATATATATAAGTATACATAATTCTACACTGTATTGGTCAAAGTTCTTAGAACTAAATTTGTCATTCTTTACTATAGCTTTAATATTAAGGGCTGTCAGGAATATCTTGGCATGAGCTCCATTGGTGGTCATTTCCACAGCATGAAACAGTGATTGCCCATTCATATTTCACTGCAAAATTACTCACAATGTGGATACAAATCCATTATATAAATAAAGAAGTTGCTGTCACCCTTATACATTTTTTTCTTCTGAATACTCTAGGATGATTTACAAATAAGAACGTATCCACCAAATTTAATGTTTACGTTCTCTGATAACAGAAGCTGTTAAAACCATGTTTCATTATAAATATTAATAAAGGGCATGTGTAAATATGAGTCAGAGATGAGAGTTGTCTGCATTTTTCTTGCTACGTATGGAGCATATTAAGTGGGGAAAACTGGTTAATGGTCCCACTGAAAGAATTCCAAATTTTTCTGAGTGCAGCTATTCTAGATTAGTTCAATTTGAAACCTATTTAAGGCAAGTACAGATGAATAAAGTAGATAGCACATAAGGGGGGGTGTGTGTCTGTGTGTGTGAACAAACTATAGAACAAACTATAACCATGTTTGTTCTTTGAAAGAAATTCTATTTAAAGAAAAAATAAAAGGGAGTAGAAAGGAAGTTGCATATAACAAGACACAAATGGTAAAGCTAAGATAAATTAACCACTATGGTAGAAAGTGTTTTGCCCTTTAATCTCTCAAACACTATAGGGAAATCCATTTAAGACTAGCTATTAAGCACCATAAAAGAAATGTGTAATTTGTAAAGTGGAATCCAGAAGCTTGTAAGGAATTAATGTAAAATTTTGGGCCATCTACTTTGGATAAAAGGAAAAAGAAGAAAGTTCACCAAAATCAAACGAGTTTATATTTTCTTTAAAATTAATGTTACCAGCAAAGAAATTAAGATGTACTTCCAAATTAGAAAGAAGAAGGACAAAGACAAGTGATTTTGAAGGGACCTAAACGGCCTTGCTTTTTCCATAAATATGATGGCATTAAAAAAAAGTACTAGTAATCTGAATAAAAGCATTGCAATACTATATTATGAAGCTTAAGATGCAAAGAAAATTGTACATTTAATTAGTTTCTCTTGAGAAGTTCTACATATAAATTTACTGAGAAATAATTTAGGAAGGTCTGCATGCCTGTTCTTAAAAAATATGACTCTACAGTACACATGCATACAAATTCATCTTTTGCTGTAACGGCATCCTTCTTCTTAAATGTTAATAAGAATTATGAATTTACCATGGTGAAGTTAGCCATGGAAAAAATATGGTAATTATTTGGATTTTTGTTCTGTGTTCATATTCTTGGCAGCACTCAGAGGAGCTAACTCGTTATGAGGACAAAAATGTGAACTAGATATTTCACCATACCAGAATGGTGAGACTTTTAAAAATTATGACAGAGTTTGACTTCATACAGATGTATTTACTTTTAAGTGATGTTTTATTTTATACTTTGTTGTGACGTTTGTTGTTTTTTTCATTTCCTAGCACATGCATTTGAAAGGTTAATTTTCAGAGGAAACATTGCGAGTCCTTAAATGCTTTTGTAAGAATGCAAAAATCAGTGCCTAGCTCCATAGCACATTTTTTTGTTACTAGATACTTAAGTGCATCTAAAACAAAGTTGCCCTTATATCTCTGAGATTTTAATTGGCTTATCTTGACCATCATGTTTTGCTGCTAGGCTGTGTATAACAGTCTGTGCGCTGCAGTATATTCAGATACTGTCTATATATGTCCATCTTGCAATGACTCAAAGTCTTTTCTGTAAATTGAAAAATAAAACTATCTTTACTTCACCAACTATATAATGCTTTTTTTGGTTTTTTTCTTGATTTTTCTTCAATATTAACAACGTAACACAAATATATGCCTTCCACCAGAGAAAAATCAACACAGAAATAAGCATTGGTATTCCAGAACTCAGGAGAAGTGCTCCAATCTGAATTTAAAAGGAAGTAGGATGTGCCTTGATTGAAGAGTCAAACAAACGAGAATAACACCTACTACTTACACATTGCTTTATAAGCAGTGACAAATTAAAACTTTCCGTTAAGAGTGGCATGTTTTCTCTGTTGCAAATTGCAAAGAGAATTCCATAGCAGCTGCAATCACTGAGAAGCTGCCACCCTTGCTCTGTACCCTAGGGACTTGAAATAACAAGAAAATGAAGTTGTTCCAGGCTTGATTTGAAGAAGAGCTGTATATTTTACATAGAAATAAATATTTAAACCCAATTTACAAGAGGCTATCATTCTGTGAATGCAACTGGCATTAAGTAGTAAGTCTTCTTTGAAAATCCTAAAATATACTATATTAAATTTTTAATTGTATCCAAATAAAACACACAGTGAAAACTCCTAACCTCTTACTCTATACTTGAGAGAGATCAAAGGTGAAAAAAGAAAGGTAAAGGAGGATCTGAATATGTGGCATATGAAAAATAAGACAAGTAATTAAATCAAAATTTAATAAACTGCTTGGCTGGGAATTCTGCTCTCAGTGGAAATACAGTCTTGTTCTCCTCTTTCTGTTCTACTTCCCTATGCAAGAATATGTATTTTGATTTCTCTGTCCTAACACCCAAAGCTTTCAGGTCAAAGCTGACATTCAAAGACTGAAGGTAGTGGAGTGGGAGGCAGAGGGAAAATAAAGAAGCAAAGGTGTAAGTGCTGCAAGATTATATAGTGCTCAGAAAGGAAAAGTAAGAAGCCTGAAAATCATTTGTTTGGAAGATAGCAAGGTATTTAGCCTAAAGACACGTTCACTAGAATTATAGCAACAGATGAGATAAAAAGAAGAGCCAGAAGGAACTGAAGTTTATGACAGCATCCAGATCTTCAGTGACAAACTAAACAAGACATGGGTAAAGTGGTTACAAAATGTTAGATGGAAGACTTGCAGCATGCAAGTGACTCTTTTTGACTGTCTTTCTGAAATCAGTTTGGATTGACAGGGGAAGATGGAAACCACCCCGAAAAGAATAGAGCCAATAAAGTGACTCAGTTTTAGAGATGAAGATACTGAATCAGGTACTTTGTAAGGCACTTATGGATTAAGGTAAAGGATTTTCTAAATGAGATTGAGTGTAAGAATTATTTGTAGGCCAGAAGAGCTACAACATCAGGTAGATGTTAGGGAGAGGGTTAAGAAAGACAGGAAGTGAAGAAAGAGCAGAAACATAAAGGCTTCCTTAATGGTTTTGATTTTTCATACCTTTGCAGTGATTATTGCCTTTTATGTATCATCTCATATTTAATTAAACAATTAGTGCATGAGACAAAGACCAACTTATTATGAATAGAAAAAAAAAGGAAAGAAATAAAAAATAAAACAAATGGACTCTGACTGCCTCTACTTTGCATTGAATATTGTGTACAAATAATCAAATGTGTCACTAGGATAAGTGAAAATGGTTTAAGAAAAAAACATATCCTTTTGGTTTGTGCACTTACATTCACCAACAGACAGTAAGACTGACCAAAGCAGATTGGAGAAAGTTCAGAGTAAAACTCATGTGAAATGATGTACCTGACAAGCACACGTAAGGCAATTGTTTCTTGAAATTCCCTGGGGAGTCAGGAAAATCAATGATCAGAGTTATTTGACGTTTGAGAGTGCTATCATGATCAACCTGACAGCAATCTCTGGTAGGTATAGAGACACTGAACATCTGTGCATGCTGATTAAGCTGAAGGGGATCACGATTGCAGGGCAGCAGGCTGCCTGTAAGAATACCGATCCCATACACAGCAAAACGCCAAGATGTGCACTTGCAGTGTGACTGCTCCTGTCGTCATTGTGAATGAATGAGTCAAAACAACAAATCAGAGTGGTCAAGATGACTCACAGGGCTACTTATGGGAGGATAACGTGCTCTCTGCTACTGCCTTAGCAAAGAAGGAAACAAGATGGTGGGCAGGTAAGCGCTGTTTGGGCAACCAGAATTTAAGCTTGGGAACAGACACAAATGCATACTTTTTACTCCCCCTTTTTCCAGATTTTTATGGTTTTATGGGAGAAGAGGCAAAAGGAGAGGATACAAAACCTGGATGAAACCTGGTTTATACCAAATTATCGTTTCCTATTCCATCATAACAATCACTTGTGTATTATAAATGCTTTGTTTACTCCAGCTAAAGAGAGGAATGAGTGTAGGCACAGCCTATTAGAACATCTGCTTCAGAAATCTGAGCAACCCCACGCTTCAGAGAGGAAATGACTGAAGAACAGGGTATGGTTTAAATGGTTGTCAAGGAGATGTCACTTTGGTTCTCTCAACATGTGCTTTTAAAAAGCAGTTGGATTGTTGAAATGGGGCTCTCTCCAGGCAGAGCCCAATCTAATACAAGTCTGCTTTTTCATCAGCTTTATAGAAGCAGGCTATAGAAACATTATATTCAAGGAGATAATTCCTCCATTATGAGCCCAGTAATACAAAGAAATACATGTGTTGGTGGTGAAAGCAAAAAACATTGAATAGTTTTGATGAATAGACAAAGTTGATAATAAGTCTCCAGATTTTCTAGGCTTTTGTTTCTTCTTAAATTGGCACTGTGATTGGTTTTGTTATCACTAAAATAGGGAAGGCTGAATTAAAGCTTTAGTACAGCTAAGGCTATAAAAAGCAAGGTAGGATGCATTTTCTCGGATATTATGGCACTTGTATATGACTGAAGGTTGCTGTCTCCTTGTAAGCTTTGCCTGAGGAATCTATTTATGGACTACCCTTTCATTTATGCTTTTCTTGATAGTAACCAGAATGTGATGTCTCTCTTGAAGCACAGGTTATATAGTTGTGTTTCGCTCTGTTTTAAGTATGGATTTCTCTATTTTCATAAATGTGGCTCAGATATATGTAGTTCTGTAAGACATTGCTGCCTCTACTGGCAGTGGAAATCAAGCTGTGGTATTCCTCTTTTCCTTAATTATGTCATTTACTTTCTATACTTCAGAAAAAGACAGCAAGGCATCCAGGAGCAAGAGCCAGATAGAAGTGGGAAATCGATCAAGCAATTTAATGAAACACTTAGTGGAGTTGGAAAAGTAAAATCCATAAATGTTTAGGAAACTGACCTTAATAACAGCCACCAGGGAGACATACGCCATCTTTATATGCACATTAACAAGGCACTGTAAGCCCGTTTAGGCACAGACCACGTACAACTCGAGCAGTCTGGTAAAACATGTTCTTTGAACGCTTTGTTGTGTATTGTTTTGTACTCCCAGGGCTGATGGATGCGTGCTAACAAATATGACATATAACAAATGGATCACAGTGCTACTTTAGGAAACATAAGTGATCTGGGCTGTGGAAGGGGTGTTCCCCCAAGAAGCCCGTCACAGGAGTTAGATTCTGTCTATGGCCAACAGACCTCATGCAGTGACAACAGAGAGATGAGTTTTTATCTGTGTATTTGTTTTGATTAAATATCACTTTAAAATAAACACCAAGAAAAGGGCTTGGGAGGAGATTTTTTTTTTTTATAATCCTGCAAATTGCCACAGCATGAAAAATGACTGTGATTCATACATAGTCTTCATAAGTGAATAATTACTGTGCCAATGTAAATATGTTAAATTAACTCTCTCTTACTGTCCTCTGCCAACTCAAACACAAATTCTGTTGCCCCTTAAATCAACATTCAGCAACTGAGGTTCAGCTGTGACACAAGATCCATCTGACTGAGTCTTATTTTTCATGAAGTACTGGTTGTGAACTAGTCATCCCATGTGTTTGGACCAGAAGAGGTTCTCTCCAATGCTAACAGGAATTAGCTAGACACACAAGTACTCAGACCAACAAATCTACCAGCAGTTGTGTTTACCTCAAAGAGAGGCAGGATGTGATGAGCGGGTACCCGCAGGAAACATGTAGGCATGGGTATGCTGGCTCTGCCCCACACCATTCTGTCTTGTAAGGAGTGTTCCTTCACTGCCTTCAGCGGGAAGGAATGACTAGGCTTACCTATCAGTTTTCTATAAAGCAGATAAAATTTATTTTTTGTCTACAATTAGCAGCTGTTCTCTGAGGTATCACAGTTCTGTTTACACTACCTTTTTCTCAATTAACACAAATTCTTATGGGAAAATGGTGTCCTGGTAGCTATTTCACCACTGCCTTGTGCAATTTTTGTTACCTGATCCTATTAATTTCCATGATGATAGCTGGTTTTGCCCATCTGGGCATAAGGAAGATGCTCCTTACCTTTTCTGCTGAAGCTGTTCTGCTACCAGTAAAGAATTCAAGCCTACATTTTCAGTGTACAAAATAGCACTGTGCAGAGGTCCCTGCAGTGTCTTATAGTAAGCTAGGGATGGAATCCAATAATGGTATAACTTTCTTACAGCTCTTCACAGGACCAGTGGTTAGCCCAGAGGTGGTGTTCCCCTCATGCCTCTGTACTGTAGTCTGAGCTCTGACACTGCACTGTGATTCATTCACGGTTCCAGACCCATATGTTAGGGAATAACTTCTTAGCAATTTTACTTCCCTAATGAGGCAGAATTGACTCATGACCTACCGTCTTTATTTTCAGTCCTAAATGTTCTTCTCAGCTGTTAAAAATCATAACCTAAATCAGGACCTGTAGGGAGAGTCCAGAGGAGGGCCATGAAGATGCTCAGAGAGATGGAGCACATCTCCTGTGAACACAGACTGATAGAACTGGGCTTGTGCAGAACAGAAGGCTGCAAGGAGACCTCATAGCAGCCTTTCAGTACCTGAAGGGGTCTACAAGAAAGCTGGACAGGAACAGTACCTGCCCAGAGAAGTGGATGCCCCATCCCTAGAAGTGTTCAAGGCCAGGCTGGATGAGGCTTTGAGCAACCTGATCTAGTGGAAGGTGTCCCTGCCCATGGCAGGGGGTTTGGAACTAGATGGTCTTTAAGGTCCATTCCAACCCAAACCATTCTGTGAGTCCATGATTCTATAAATACAAGGAATAACTATTGCTTTGTCTCTCTGTAGACCTACATGTTCAGTTCCTCTCTTCCCAGTACACATATGGGCATGTATGCAAATTCAGATGTGTGCAAGCACACATGCACACACATACACCTCCCTCCACCTCCTCTCCCAGCTTATCTCCATGAAAAACACAATGGCATGTCCAGTTGCCAGTTAAGGAAACATTCAAATTTGCAAAAGAATATGAACTTATTTATTTGTTTTACTTGCTGACAAGACTTTTGGCAAAGTGTTCTTGATGTGTCTTCCCTTTTTGTTTGATCTGCCTCTGGAGTGATTTTCTATGACTTAAATGAATCTTTGTCCTGAGGGTTTTATATAGTGAAAGTTATACATCATCATAATTGTATACAGGACTCTCAATGTTAATGCATTCCTACATAAAAGATAAAACGAGTCAGTGAACCACCAACAGGATTCTTCACCAGAATGGCTATAAACAGTGCTAAACCAAAGTTATATTACATGAAATGAATCACCTGTGGGTGGGAAAAACATGGCATAAATTGAGAATAACTAAACAAATGTTTTCCATTGTGAATGGATTAGTGTTTTTACAATCTGGAAGTTTTTAGTAAGTGTATGAGTTGCTCCTCATCAGTATGCTGTGACTAACCATGCAGAATAAAGTACATAAGCCATAAAATTTTATTTACTTAACAACAATCTTCACATCTTTTAGTCTTGATTCCAATTAGACTGGCAAAATATTTTTCTGGCAGTGTGGGTTGAATTTTAGTAAAGTGATATTTCACAGCACAAGAAACATAGAAACTCAGGAATTTGGAACAGGCAGGTGAAGCCAACATTTTATCTATATGCTCCATAAAATAAAGTAAAGTAACCCAGAAAACTATATCGCAAATAATCAAAGCTAAATATTCTTCAGCAGCTTTGGGGTAATTTAAGTTACTGACTAAAAAGGCTTTTGGATCAAGTCCTTCATTTTCATTACTCAGATTCCGATGCAAACTGCATGACCTGAAACATTATCAGAACACTTTTATGTGTATTTTGAAGTATTTAATTAAGTTTTCAATTAATCATTATTTGAAGGTTAGCCCTCCTACTGCTGAAATATATTTGATTAAGAATCAGGCCACATTTAAACCTACATTAGTAGATGCACATTAAGCTTTTAATAAAAGCAAACTCCACAAGCATTGCATTCAGACCCTGCACATGAGATGAAAAGGAATCCTCAGATTATGTGTCTCTATTTAGTACAACTCCATTTCAATTAAGTTAAATTCAATTATAGTTGTGTTGAATCTAGGTGCATAACAATCCATGTAAAATGAGCTGAATTGAAGACAGATTCTTTCCTCTTTGCAAGCATTCTCTATTCCTTCATATACATATTAAATTATATAGAGGGAATTCTAAGAGGCATTGCTTCTGACAAAGAGTAATTGACATGATTTACACTGAAGTTGGTAGCTTTGCAGTTACAGTATCTCTTCCCTTATTACTGACAAGTTTTACAATCAAATATAACACAATTGGAATCTCTTAAAATTTGAGGACTGAATGTTTTAGTGTGCACCAATTTCCCTCTTTGAGAACATTCTTAAAGAATAGATACAATTAAGAACAAAAATAATACTCATTTTCAGATAGCCCTTACAATGGTGTGAGGATAATTGCCTGGACTTACTGTACTGAACTTGCAGATAAGTGATTTAAACCAGTTCCGCTATGGTGTTTTCAACCAGTTTGGCACAAGATAAGTTTTAAGTGTTTCTTATATAAGAGTAAGACCTGTTCTATAGCAGCAGTTGATTGGACTACCTGGGAAACAGTGCTGTAAAAGGACAGAATATAATTTTTACACAATGTATTATAAGGACTCAGAGAATTATACAGTCTGGAATGAATTTCTGAAGGTCTTCTGGTGCACACTCCCACCCCAAGCTGGACTTCTGCTATGGCTGAATGAGGTTGCTCAGGGCCTTCTCCACTTCAGGTCTGAAAATCTCCAAGCATGGAAACTCCAAAACCTGCCCAAGAGCCTGTGCCATTGTATGACCACTCTTGATGACTTTTTTTTTATATCTATTTGCCATGTCCCTTGCTGTAGCCTCATCCTTACATTGTGCTCCTCTGAAAGGAATTTGGCTCAGTCTTCCTTATCATCACCCATTAGGTAACTGAAGACAGCTGTATCAAATGCAGCAAGGTGCTTGGTAATTCACCACATTCATCAAGGATCTGAGCATTGCAGAGGACTCAAATTGCTTATTACAATTTCCAATCGTGTTGCTTATGTAAAGATACTTTAAGAAAAAGGAAAAAAGTGAAGAAAAAATTATAATCAATTAATAAGGTAACAATACAAAATAGACTTTCTATTCATATTTTCTCTAGCTCCTCTTCTCATTCCCAGAGGCTTTCCTCATTTAGATAACATAGTTAGTCAATTCAGGATACCGGCTAGACAAATTGTGAGTATGACTGTGACAAATTTGGAAAGACAGTGAGCAGTATGGTGAATATGTGACTATTCTTATGTGAATAAGAAAAAAAAAATCTTTTTTTTTTAATCTTTCGAAATACATTTTTCAACACAGTAAGATATTGTTCTCAATTTTATGAAAAAGATAGACTATATCCAGTATTTTAAACAAACTGTAAAGTAAATTTGGTACCTTTTAACTGGTGGTTCCTACCTTAATATTAATTAATTTTAATTTTCTGAAGAGTATTAACATTCATTTTGGGTAAATGAGTAGTAAGACTCCCAGCATTCATGTGTAAGCACAGGAAAATTACAGAGTTTGAATTCTCAAATATTTTCAATGTAATTCATATTGCTGCAGCCTGACGGCTGTAGGAAATTCATGATCCCTGGTTTTGTTTGTTTGTTTGTTTCATAATATTTATGTTAGTATGCAAGTGAACATTCAAAATGAAATCAGAATCCATTAGGTGAATGTATTTGAATGATATGTTAAGATACATAAACAAATGCAATGTGGGAGTTTAGGACCTGATTATTTTCTGGGTAGATAGAGCAATATTTTGGTTCTCATTTAATCCTGATCATCCTTATAGCTCAAGGTATTAGCTGTGCTGACTATCATAAATTATATTTTTTTCAGCAGAAAAGCAATGCTTTATGAAGGAAAACAAATTATGTAATATTTATAGCTGTTAAGATATCTCCTAGATGCTGAAACACTTAAACACAGATTCATAGAATAAGCATATAAAGATATACCTTGCTTTATTCATTCATTAAAAAATGAAATTCTCCAAAATTTCCTGCATAATCCTTTAAACCCCGGTTCATTTTTTTGTGCAGGGTATGAGACATGAGAAGGTGCTGTCTTTGCTACTGGAAATCTGGTATCAGAAGAAATACGAATGCTACATTATTTAGCTTCTGGTTTTATTCTAATTGTCAGACATGCCATGGTCAGAGGACTGTGGATGCTGGTCATTCTCCTCTCTGTCTTTTAAGAAGGAAGTGGAAGCCATTCAAGCTGAGATACTTTTTCAGTGATGGCTAGACCACAGTAGAGATCAAAATAGATACCTTAGTAATAATATATATATATATTTTTAATCTGATGTTATAACTCTATTGTGGTACTGAAGTAGCATGTGTGTAGTGTGAAATTAAGTCAGTGAAAATAGATCTGGGTTATCTATTGAATTCTGTAGAAGTGAAATTTATTAGATGAACTGTTTTGGTTTAGAAAAGAAAAACTCCCTAAGGCTAAAGTTCCTAATGACCCATCTCTGGTCAGAATAAACAAACAGATTATTTTTGTCCAGTTGCCTCATTAAGGGATTACACTTATTTCTTCTTCCTATTCTTAGAAATTGGAAATTAAGTGATGGTTCTTTTCTGCCTGGTACCATTCGAATCTGAATATACATACTCTGTCCTGGGTGTAAAGCTGACATTATTTTACCTTACATTAATCATTAAGCATTCTCTGCAGTGTAATCAGGCCCATAACCTTGCTCATTAATAGTAATTTTAATTCTGAATAATGTTTTATAAAATCAACAATGTCATATTAGGAGATTTTAAAAACCTTGTTGGATATAATTCTGTTTCATTTTTTAATACAATATGAAAAACAGGACAGTGGAGTGTGAACCAGTACAGCCTACATTACAACCTCCAGATGGACATTTTGCTTTTTCTTTTTTTTCTACTGACCAACAGAATTCAGGTCTGCTTGTTTGGCTGGCTTGGGGTAAGCATACTTATAATTTTTTATAGGATTTTCTGAAGTGGCCCTTGACTTAATGTAACTCAGTTTTTGCTTTTTAGTTTGACTACTGAACTGAAAAAATAAATTACAGTTCTACTGATAAAATGACATAATCCCACAGTTAGTTGCAAATATCTTCTTAAAGCAATACAAAACCAATATGCATTCAGATAATGAGATAAAAAATTTTTCCTTATATTTAAATACAATTACCTGTATTACGTGCAATTTGTGCCCATTGCCTTTTATCCTGTCATTAGGTGCCATGAGAAGGACCTGGCTCCCTCTTTTTTAGTCCCCACCTCAGATTGTTATACAAAAGGTAAGATTCACCTGACCCTTTACTGTTACAGGCAGAACAGTCACAGCTCACTCAGCCATTCCTTACGTAAGAGATACTCCAGTTGCTTCATCCTGTTAGTGGTTCTTTACTAGACTCACTCTCATACACCTCTGTCTCTCTTGTATTGGGGAGCATGAAGTGGACACAGTTAGACCACAGGTGGGGTCCCAAAGACCCACCTTTTATTTTGGTTTTCCTCCCAAAAGACTAAATGGATAACAGATGGTTGAAACAGGGACATCATAAAACTGTGGAGTGAAGAGGGGAGGCAGGGAATCCTACTTATAATAGCTAATCACTGGGATTTTTTTTTGATGACTGAACACTTTGCATGAAGGATATTTATCTGTTCTTCCATAAACTCACAGAAACATTCACTTGCACACACTCCTACGTTCAATTAAAGTTTGGATTAGCACTTTAATACACTGAAATGAATTAATGCAGAAGGTGAGCTTGTATAATATCACATAAAGTATTACTAAGTAGTAGGTTTTACCTCAGGAAAAAGTTGGAAGTACTGGATTATTTAAAAGAGATAAAAACATGTTGAGTGTCATGAAAGACAATATGAAGAAAAATTTTTCTTGACGTAAGAGTGCAAGTAATAGAGCAGTTGCAAATACAGGTGTCTGCTTTCTTCACCCAGATGACAGCTTGTATTCCACTCCTACTCTTTGAATCTACTGGTTGAACTGTGCAGTACTGAATTTGGTCTGGCTGTAGGATTCTGAACCTGCTGTTAGCTGTGCTGTACAGTAGGATACATATTGAGAATACATAGGTTCAGATACTGTATGTCAGATAGAAAGTGATCTCAATATTAGATGAGCTTTTGTAGCCAAAAGGTTTCCTTCTCAGCAGGGAAGCCTGCTGGATTATCAGTGCCCTCAGCAGTGGTGAACATGCTTTCCTGATGAGTACATACTAACTGGTCTTCTGTGCCTGTGGTAGCTACACCAAACTCTTGCTATTAGAGTTTGCATTTCCATGTGTGATATCTGGGTTACAATAGACTTCAGAGATGGAGCTTCCACACCTTGAGTTTGTGATCTTTATGCTTTCTGTCAGCAGCATGCCAGGGTCTTAAATCTGAATAAAAGGTGTGGGAAACAAGATGGTTAGATGCTGCTACTTAGGCTTTCCTTCTGCTAAGAAACTTTGTCATTTGAGTCACAAATAAATGTGCGATAATTAGGCAGAATGTATATACATACATCTGTTCCATCTGCTGCAGACCTTCTCTAATATTGGCTTAATTTAGTGAACAGCTTGAGGCATTTTATAAAATGTTTGATACTTTTAGGTTCACATGCCAGAGAGATTAACTTTTTGGGTGGGAATTCTAAAGGTACTAGTATTAGTTGCTGAGATACTATTTTCATGTAGTGGGAGGTAGACCTCTATTATACATATGGGCTCTATGTTGTCATAGCATTTACATTTAATCTAGAAGTCACTAAGAAAATAGTCAACTGGTCAATTAACTGATGGTGATAAATATTCCTTTGGAAATGTGGCTGAGATGACAAGTTTATGAAACAGCTCTGCAAGAAAATAGAGTAATGAACCAGTTTTATTTGTTACAAATAAATGTTTCTCTTTCCAAGCTGGAGCACCATACTGTTGATGCAAGACCCTGGCTGGGCTACAGTAATTTAGACAACAGGATCAAGATGAGGGTTTTTCCAGTTGGAAGAACTGCAGTGAACAGGAGTAGGGCAAACTATGCTGCATGTTCAGGTTTGCAGAGGTACTGTGGAAGTCAGAAGATGGCAGTCTTCACTCACTGTTGAAATTGCCGCAGAGTAACCCAATGATGTGAACATTTGAGAAGTGAAGAATAAAATGAATATGTATCTTCCTCGGTATTTTTAGTTGTTAAATTTTAATTTCAAGTGCATCTTGGTAATGCAAAAATGACAGCTCTTTATTATTTTTCTCAGAAATCATTCATGATGAGGGCAGCCAAAGCATTATTTAATATTCTCTGATTCAAACAAGAAGAAAAACCATTTTTAGTGTAAAGTTCTAAAAACTGTCTAAAACATCTAAAAAAAAAGCATAGATGGGCATAGACAAACATATCCAAAAGGAGGATCCACAGAGGCTGCTCAGCAATTCTGTATGCCTGGAGGCACCCAAACCCCAGTATCAGATTTCATTCTGCTTCTGTTCATGTCAAAAATCTCCTCATGTAAGCAGCAAAGAATTTAATACCTTTTCAAGCCACACTGGGATCCAGGAATTAGAAAGAAATGGGTCACCATTCCCTGAAGGCTTATCTAATAGGTGAATGTTGAACATGCCTGGTATACACAGTAGAATATGTAATGTCAGCTGCCTGTTATATCCTACTGATCAATGCATAGCTGCAGGCAAATTTAGCCTTAAGTTGACCTGCCATCGAGGGGAACCTTTTATCTTACCTGTCCCAGGATGCAAAGCAAGGAGGTGTAAGCAGCTCTACTCCTGCTGGTTATCAGGAATTTTTGTTCTGGGCTCCACTCATAAGCTAAAATGACTTCTTACTTTAGAAAATTCTAATTGTGATGAAGAAAAATGTATACATTTCTTGCAATGCACTTTTGAAACTAAGAAAGCACCCTACCACCTGAGGACCTTATCCAGTTGGACATACAGACACATTCATTTTCTTACTCTCCTTCTGGCACAGAAAGTTTGAATGCTTTCTTTGCAAGCAGCAAGTTGTATCCTATTCTGGCATAGGTGATAGTCTCTTCCATAATGCAAAAGATATGATTTGGAAGGAAACAGAATTTGCATGTCCTGTATTTTGCCCTGACCATCAGTCTACTGTAGCCTCCTGTTTCCTTTTACCTTCCCACCAAGCCTTTGTCAGTTATTTGTAAAAAAACTATTTTTGTGAAAAGGTGAGACTTTGAACACTGAGGTACTATATGAGTCCCTTGCAGCAAACACATTGTGTGCCTACACTAGTGATTTAGTGGTGGAGGGTTCCTTTCTGGCAGAAATTAATTTTGTGTATGTACTGGGAATCTCACAGTATCCCTTTGATGACACCATGGGTAATCTTTAAGCTTCTATCCTAGGGGGACCAAGACTAAAAGTATG
The DNA here is from genome assembly GCF_000690775.1 of Eurypyga helias. NCBI lineage: Eukaryota > Metazoa > Chordata > Aves > Eurypygiformes > Eurypygidae > Eurypyga > Eurypyga helias. Next base: position 1,375 of record NW_010253296.1, on the reverse strand, counting down.
CTTGACTTCATCAAACACAGAAGGGACATGTCAGAGACCCCTTATTACAACAAGAAAACAAATCCATTCTTGCATCCAGGCCTCCAAACATGCACCATGTGTGCCTAGAACTATCAGTGCAAGCTTCACTGATAGTCATGATGTGGATGTACAGTCCTTGGATCACAGTGACCCACACCATATTCAACTTTGGTCCTTCCTTCTGTGCCTCACCTGTCAGTAACATATAAGGACCTTTTCTCCAGAAAATGATTGTTTTTCAGCTCTTTTTTTAAAGAATTTTTGTCTCAGCCAGCATGCTTCCTATCTGACATACACAATGTTTTATTTTCTCATTACTGACATACATAAGTACAAGCAGATAGTGTACAGACAAGCTCTTGGTTTTGTATTCCTATCTAACATCCAAGAATTAAAAACTTAGGTTTAAAAAGGTTTACGTTTGAAAATGTTGTTGATTCTGGTCCTGGTTATTATGAACCAAATAGCAATACCTCTGGTTTTAGTTCATAACTCCAGTTCTATAAAGACCTCATGAGGAGATTAGCTTTAAATACAGGAAGACTTCTTACAACTGAAGTTAAATGGGTTAGATGAAGAAGTTTAGCTGAACTGTTAGGTCTTCCTCAAGCATACAGACTCCAATCTGCACTTTTAGAAATAGTACATCAGCTGAATAGCTTTTGAAATTCAGTTCCATTGACTCCAGCAGAGACACACTAATTTCAATCAAACAAAAACCTCAGATGTCAGATGATACAGGATGCTTCTTCTTTTTAATCAGTTTAATGTTGCATTTTAAGAAGTCTTCTATGCTTATGTGCTGACTTTAGACAGGAAAAAGTTAACTTTCTTTACAGTGGCTGGTATGAAGGTAGGTTTCTGAATTTACCCTAATAAAAGCACTAATAAGATGTATTTTTAGCTGGCACTGGGGAATGCCTGCACCAAGTTCAAGGTCTCTCAGCTTCTGATGCTGCAGCTGTGTTCCTAACTTTCTCACTACAAGCAGTGTGAGGGAACACACAAATCAGACAGCT
>NW_010253296.1:0-299 GCF_000690775.1 Eurypyga helias | reverse complement strand
GTACATAAGTGGGGAGTGGGCTCAGGCGACCATCACACTTTCGCTTTCTCACACTCTCCAACACTCTCTCTAACTCCTTGTTTACCTGCTTTGATAACTCCTTTGCTGGCTTGTTCAAGAGGGAGTTGGTGGGTCTGCTAGTTTTCCCAGTCATGCTGTTGCTGATAGGCTTTGCTTGGACTCTTCTGCGATTGCTGTCGGGCTCCGGCGCTCAGGCTCTCTGACTCTGCTCTGACTCTCACTTCTAGGGGCCTGGTTGTGCATCAGTCAGTGTGCAGTGAGCAATTGTATCATATTGT
>NW_010253295.1:9398-9704 GCF_000690775.1 Eurypyga helias | reverse complement strand
AGGCCTGCCATCCCAAAGTCCAGAGGGATGGGACAATAGGATCCTCATGATATCCTATAAAGACACATCAAAAGTCCTGACCCTAAAGTACATGGAGGCTTTTAAATGAGAGAGGGTAAGGAATGCCAAAAGCTGTGGAGGCCCCATCTCTGGATGTCTTCAAGGGTAGGCTGGATGAGGCTTTGAGCAACTTGGTCTAGTGGAAGGTGTCCCTGTCCATGGCAGAGCGATTGGAACTAGATGAACTTTAATATCCCTTCTAACCCAAACCATTCTATAATTCCATGGTTCTCTCCTAGTGCCTCT
>NW_010253295.1:6527-9265 GCF_000690775.1 Eurypyga helias | reverse complement strand
AATTTCACCCTTTTACCCATTGTCCTTCCCCTACAGGACCGTGTAAAATTCCTCCCCCTGCCCCACCAGCCTCCTTGAAGTTCACCTTCAGGTACTGGAAGGCTGCTATAAGGTCACCCAGGAGCCTTCTTTTCTCCAGGGTGAACAAGCCCAGTTCTCTCAGCCTGTCCCCATAGGATAGGAGCTCCAGCCCTCAGAGCATCTTGGCCATCCTCTGGACTGACTCCAATTGGTCGATATCCTTCTTATGTTGAGGGATCCAGAGCTGGACACAGTACTCCAGGCAAGGGCTCATGAAAGCAGAGTAGCGGGGCTACGTCACCTCCCCCACCTGCTCTCCACACTTCTCTGCATACAGCCCAGGATACAATTGCCTTTCAGGGCTGCCAGCACCCACTGCTAGTTTACCTCCACCTTTTCATTGACTGTTATTCCTAAAGCCTTCTGCTCAGGGATGCTCCTAAACCATTCTCCGCCCAGCCTATATTTATGGTTGGGCTCGCCCATCCCATATACACGACCGTGCTCTTGATCTGGTTGAAATCCATGAGGTTGGCAAAGGCCCAGCGCTCCAGCCTGTCAAGGTCCCTCTGGATAGCCAGATTTTCATGTAACAAGCCGTCCATCCATCAAATCCATGCCTCACCACTTTAGAGACATGGATGTCGTCTGTGATGGTGTTAGATGCTGTGCACCAATTCAGGTAGATAACAACGGCTGCCCTATCTTTATCCACCAAGGTTGTGACCTGTGTTGTGTTCAGACAGGAAAGAGTTAACTCTCTTTGCAGTGGCTGCTAGGAAGCTGTGTTCCTGGATTTACGCTGAGAGCAGTACTGAGAAGGTAAGAAGTACTGATAAGGAAAGCCAAAGCCCTGACAGAATTGAACCTGTCCAGGGACATCAAGACCAACAATAAGGGCTTCTGTAGGTACACAGGGGATAAGAAGAAAGTCAGGGAGAATGTGGGCCCTCTGCAGAAGGAAACGGAAAAGCTGCCTTCCCGGGATATAGAGATGGCCGAGGTACTCAATGCTTTTTTTGCCTCGGTCTTCACTGTCCAGGGCACAACCCATCCCCCCAGGGTCATGGAAGACAAGGGCATGGATTGGGAGAATGGAGAGCTGCCCATGGTCAGTGAGGATCAAGTTTTGGGAATGCCTGAGGAACCTGAAGGTGCACAACTCCATGGAACCTGATGGAGTACATCCGCTGGTCCTGAAAAAACTGGCGGATGCAGTTGCAAAACCTCTGTCCATCACATTTGAAAAGTCATGGCAGTCTGGTGAAGCTCCCGCTGACTAAAAATGGAGAAACATAATCCCCATCTTTAAAAAGGGGAAAAAAAAGGACCCGGGAAACTACAGGCCAGTCAGTCTCACCTCCGTGCCTGGCAAGATCATGGAGCAGATCTTCCTGGAAACCATGCAAAGGAACATGGAGAATGAGGAGGTGATTGGTGACAGCCAGCATGGCTGCCCCAAGGGCAGATCATGCCTGACGCATATGATCATCTTCTACGTTGGGGTACATCCTTGTCCCAAAACTGGAGAGACATGGAGTTGACAGATGGACCGCTCGGTGGATAAAGAACTGGCTGGATGGTCGCACTCAGAGAGTGGTGGTCAACAGCTCAGCGTCCGAGTGGAGATTGGTGACAGGCAGCATTCCTCAGGGCTCAGTGTATGGACCTATACTGTTTAACATCTTTGTCAGTGACATGGATGATGGCATTGAGTGCACCCTCAGCAAGTTTGCCAACAACACCAAGCTGTGTGGCACGGTCGACATGCTGGAGGGAAGGGATGTCATCCAGAGGGACCTGGACAAGGTGGAGAGGTGGGCCAATACCAACCTCATGGAGTTCAACAAGGCCAAGTGCAAGGTCCTGCACCTGGGTTGGGGCAATCCTAGGCAGAAGTAGACGCTGGGTGGAGAATGGATAGAAAGCATCCCTGAGGAGAAGGACTTGGGGGTGCTGGTAGATGAAAAGCTGAACACGAGCTGGCAGTGTGCGCTGGAAGACCAGAAAGCCAACCGTATCCTGGGCTGTATCCAGAGAAGTGTGACCAGCACGTCGAGGGAGGTGATTCTGCCCCTGTACTCTGCTCTGGTGAGACCCCACCTGGAGTGTTGCATCCAGCTGTGGAGCCCCTATATCAGAAGGATATTGACCACTTGGAGTGAGTCCAGAGGAGGCCCACGAAGATGATCAGAGGGCTGGAGCACCTCTCCTGTGATGAAAGGCTGCAAGAATTGGGCTTGTTCAGCCTGGAGAAGAGTAGGCTCTGGGGAGACCTTATTGCAGCCTTCCAGTGCCTGAAGGGGGCCTACAAGGATGCTGGGAGGGGACTTTTGCAAAAGCTTGTGGTGACAGAACAATTGGTAATGGGTTTACATTGAAAGTTTGAGGTTTAAGTTAGATATGAGGAAGACGTTCTTCATTGATCGGGTGGTGAGGCACTGGAACAAGTTGCCCAGAGAGGCTGTGGATGCCCCATCCCTGGATGTCTTCAAGGCCAGGCTGGACAAGGCTTTGAGCAACCTGGTCTAGTGTAAGGTGTCCCTGCCCATGGCAGCAGGCTTGGAATTAAATGATCTTTAAGGTCCCCTCCAAACTAAAATATTCCATGATTCTATGAAATCTGCTGTGTGCCTCATGGGGGATTTGATTCTGGGAGAAAATAGTCCATAAGGTACAGTGCATGTGGTACATGAATTTCTACAAATACCCCTTGT
>NW_010253295.1:0-6494 GCF_000690775.1 Eurypyga helias | reverse complement strand
GGAATCACCCAACCCTACAGAGGTAGCCAGAAGTGTAGTTGTGACCTGACCTGATGTGGCATCGGCTCCCAATGATCCCATGTAATACTCCACCTTTCCTGTCCTGAGTGACCCCCACACCCGATGGAAAATGAAGTCATGGAGTAACGGACATTTTGCCAAGATGGTCCTGTCCCGGCCCAGTTATCCTGGGAAGGAGGAGATTCATTGTTATACCCAGAGTGACATTAAGACACAAATGAGGTCAGATGCCACTAACAAAGGAGTTGATTTTTGTTGAAAGAAAGTAGTGATAGGAGACAGAGAAAATAGAAAAGGGGGAAAATTTAGCAAGCAGTCGGGCTAGAATTGCAAGAGATAGTCACCATCATGGATCCAGCGTTGTCCCGTTGGTCTGTAGTCTTGTAGTCTTCAGTGGGGAGGGTTCCTCAACACGATTTGGTCTCACAGTCTTTTATAGGATATTTTTTTGCTGACTCTTGCATCCTGCACACGCTCTCAGGCTAGGCAGCTGGTCCCATGGGGTGCACAGGACCACTATGTGACCACTTGCATGCTTTGGCAGGCTTGCGGTCCTCTGTGTCTGGACCCCCCATGGAGTGATGTGATTGTTCTTTGTCCTTGGTCAGAACTGGTCTCCAGAGGTTATTTGCTTCTTATCTGTTTAGGCCATTTGGCCCTCATCTATTCAAGTCTGCAGGCAATCCCTTCTCCCAAGTCACCAAAAGCCAAGCCTTCAGGAAGTTTCACAACTTTGTCAGCAAGCTTTGGGACAATTCAAGATAAGGTCTCTCACAGGTCCATAGACTGGGGGAAGGATATATGTGTGGGATGGGATGGGAAAGGGGGAGTTGGTTAATGAAATTTCATGGAATAGTATGGAATTTGAGCATGACATAAATGGCATGAAAGAAGGGGTGGAGAATGTCTGGTTTCAGGCAGGAACTCCTACACAGTGCTGACTGGCTCACATCAGCCAAGGGATTTTGTTTCATTCCATGGTAGGTCAGGCTCTGTGCTCAGACCTGGTGTGCACACTCACAGTTTGAAACCTGCAAAGTGGCTCAGGGAGGCAGAGAATGGTTAAGGCTTTTGCCCAGCTGATGGCTGGGTCATTTTGCTTTTTTGTTAGCCCTTGGTGTGGTTGTTAGCAGAGCAGCAGTCTTTTGTTAGTGGTTTGGAGAGTTGGGGGGTTTTCTCCCCACTCTGCGGCTCTCAGGCTCAGGGTCTGTTTGCTGGTGTGGGACCTGGCTCTGTCGGTCTGTGCATGGTGAGCTACTGTATCGTATGTTCTATTTTCAATTGTTTTAATTAGTAGTAGTAGTGTTAAAACTAATAGTAATAGAGCTTTCCTTGTCTTTTACGCTGTCTTCCTTCAAGGTGGAAGATCATTGGGCAACTGAGTGGTACTTAATTGCCGGATAAGTCTTGACCCAGATGCCCCCTTCCCCCTCCAAATCTAGTTGAAAGCCCTCTTGATGAGCTCTGCCAATTCAGGGGCAAGAAACCTTTTTCCCCTTTGAGACAGCTGCACACCATCTGTCACCAGCAGGCACGGTGCTGGCCCTCTGGGCCACGTGTTGATCAGGTATGATGGCTTTCATCTTAGTTATGCAAGAATATAGGAAACCAAAACTAACCATGATATGCCAAAATACTAACCCTGCTTTGTCAATTTCTAGTGTTTCAAAATCCTGGGGAGTGAGAGAGGAGACCTGCACTAACCCTGCTCAGCCCTGGCACAACTGTGTAAGAGCTAACTTTCTGGTGTTTTTGCATATGGATGGGGAAAAGGTCCCTAGGGCAGCAGTGCCTACTGGTAGTTCTTTAGGTATAATGGTAAGAAATTGGAAAAAAAAAACAAGAACAAAAGGAGAAGATAAAAAGAAAATGGTTATGTATTGTGTACTGGTGTGACCCAAAGAACCAATGAAAGGAACATCAACATTGTGGCCAAAACAGGGGTCTGACAAAGATTGGGTATCTCAGGCTTTAAATTGATATGTAAATGGTAAAACTCCTTTCTCAGAGGAAGAATCACCTTATGCCGCTTGCTGGATACAATAGGCACAACAGTTTCTCATGGGGAAACTATAACTGAGGGGACAGGCACCGGCGCCAGGACAGTTCCCCCTCACGGTTTCCCCTCACCATCCCGGCTGAGCGGGGCATTGCAACAGGCTCCACCTCTAGACAGGGAGTACACTCCAGGCTCCAGCGGGAGTTAGAACAGAAGACCCTCACTGGAATAATAGTAACCAACAACATAGAAATAACATGAGGGATTGGGGAATATAATAATTGCAGGAATTAAAGAAGCAGTGACCAGGTCCCAGAACTTTGCTAAAGCTTTTGAGGCCCAGCAAAGTAAAGATGAACCTCTGATGAGCTCTTAGAGACAGTCAGAGGCAGGATGCATAGGTATTCAGGAATGGATCCCGACAGTCAAGTAGCCCAAGGGCTGTTGAAAGTTAATTTCGTAGCTACGGCATGGCCAGGTACGCAGATGAAACTTCAGAAGACAGAAGGGTGGAATGAACAGCCCATAGCTTCCATAGGGAAGCTCAGGTGTGTGTTAGACGGGAAGAGGAGAAGCAGAAACAGAAGGTAAAAATGATGGTCTCTGCAGTACATCAAGTAGGAAAACAAAGAAGGGAAACCTAGCAGGCAAAGGTTTTCCAGGGATGGAATCAAACGGGAGGAGGCAATAGGAATCAGAGGTTTGAATGGTAACCTTCCTCTCCCCAGCAACAACAGGGACCAGAGCAGAGGATATGAGCAAGTGCCACCCTGTGGTTCCTAACCCTTGCAGCCTGATGAGTAAAATTCCTTATGAACATGAATGGGTTAGTATGTTACTACTGAAGTGACAAACGGGAGAGTAGAGGGAATGGGAGGCCGGCCTAGTGATTGGTCAGCTCCAACTTCTGAGTTTTGTGCTTTAAAACAAGCATTAAAAATGTTACAAGTGTTCAAGGAGATGACATGCCAGCCGTGGGTACCACTAGGTTTGCTTTATTAACAACCCAGAGTTGGGCCACCACCTCAGTCGATAGCAAATTTATCAATTTTGGATATGGGTAAATCTATGTCCCATATTTGCTCTTCATATTTACTTGAGAAAGTTGTCTTGTTCCAAAACACTCCCAAACTGGAGTTTTTCAGAATTGGTATCCCTACTGATTTGAATCCTTGGTTCACAGATTTTTGCAAGGTTACACAAAGCCAACATTCCGTAAGGTTAAGATTTCCTGAGAAAGGTTTCATCAAAGAAACTTGAGTATTATCAATCTAAAGATCTTTCTCATTTAAATTATTAACACTCCTGACTCGTCTTGGCTTTCTTAATCCTGGCATCGATCGATATGGATGTGCTACTTCCCAGAAGGTCTGTGGTGGTACGGTTTTCCAAATTGGTCCACATATCCAGAAGCGGTAAGTAACTGTAAAAAATGAAATAAATAAATGTAGAGGCAGACAACATCACCCCCATCATTCCTCCATAACTGGTGATGCAAACACCAAGTCCCTCCTCCAGTCAACGGTTCCATGATATGCAGATGATAAGCAGAGAGCCACACATCCTGAACAGCAACACAGAATTTAACGTCTCTAGAGGCATCAAAGGAATTATTCCATTCAAATCTAGTATTCTTAGCCACTAGAACATTCTTATTATAATGAGTCTGTAATCCCTTGACAGTGACACAAAGCGTTGGACAAGTACAGTTACTCTATTTCAGCACAGTCTTACTTGTTTCCGAGTCTTGCTATTTTAAGTAGAATTTTGACCACTGGGTGTCAGTCCAGGGCAATAGAAAATAGAGTAGGATGAGAAGGTGGATGTAGCCCTTCATTCGGGTGTGGAATCTTTACACACATGCGAATGATGGGTCCAAGTCTCTTTCCCCTGCACCTTCACAGCAAAAAAAGAGGTCAGGAACACTAAATAAGGTCCTTCCCATCGCGGTTCAAACGTGTTCTTTCTTTTACTAATTTTTTACATAAACTTTATCACCTGCTCCTGCGCCTTTAAAGCTTTCATTTTGCAGGACAACAAGCATTTGTAGACCTTTGTCCTTCAGGAAACTCTCCCAAGGGACCCCTTCATGCAGCGTCCTAAACAGACCAAAATCTACCTTTCAGAAGTCCGTGGTAGTGGTCTTTCTGACCTCCCCCTTACTTCACCTAGAATGGAGAACTCTGTTACTTCATGGTCACTAAGCCCAAGACGGCCTCATACTACCACAATCCTATGAGAAAATATAATACAGTTATGATACATCTGTTCACCGCCCACTGACCAGTGAGCACCACTCCCAACCAGGTGCTGAGAAGCGAGACTCAGCGCCTGAGAGCCTGAGATGTGCGGCCTGAGGGCCAGAGCCCGAGAGCAATCACAGCAGATTCCGAGCAAGTTTAAATGTAAACAACCTCACCACCCCCCTCATGAGCGAGCCAGCACAGGAGTTACCAAAGCAGCTAACACTGGAGTCGGGGAGAGTGTTAGCAAGTGTACAGAAGTAAACAAGGAAAAGAATAAGAGAGTAATGGCTCTTGGACCCCTTTTTAGCAAGTGTACAGAAGTAAACGAGTAAAAGAGTAAGAGTGTGATATCTCCTGGCCGCCCTCCTCACCTCTGCCCTGAGCATGACATACTATGAAATGAAACAGTCGTAGCAAGTGTACAGAAGTAAACGAGTAAAAGAGTAAGAGTGTGATATCTCCTGGCCGCCCTCCTCACCTCTGCCCTGAGCATGACATACTATGAAATGAAACAGTCGGTTTGGGTCCTCCTCACCTCTGCCCTGAGCATGAAACACTCCCTTGATCAGTTTGGGTCAGGTGCCTGAACTGTGTGTCCCAGCACTGCCTGTAGCGAGACAGCAAGAGCTGGGAAAGCAGCTGCAGGATCAGAAGTGGAGAAAGACCTTGAATCTGGTGCAGACATGGTCCAGCTCCAGCTGACAGCTTACCAGTACTGCTCTCAGTGTAAATCCAGGAACACAGCTTCCTAGCAGCCAGGGTAAAGAGAGTTAACTCTTTCCTGACTAAACCCAGCAAAATCTCTGACTCCAAAATCCTAGGGTTAACCTCGGATCTCCCCCGTTTCTTTCTGCCAGAGACTCCAGGTAGGGCCGGTCTCCCCAGCTGGGGTGTCCAGAATATTCTTTACATCTTACCCTGTCCGGACCAGTCCAAAGGTTACTGCATGAACTATCTCCTCTTTAATTTCTTCAAAACCTTGGCATTGCTCAGGGCCCCAACTGACATAATTTTTCTTCTGGGTCACTTCAAGAGAGGGCTTACAGTCTTACTGTACTTTTGAATATGCATCTGTCAGAAACCCACAACACCTAGGAAAGCTTGTGTTTGCTTTTGGCTAGGTGGCGAGGACATGGGGCAATGTCCATCTTGTCATTTTAATGTTAAGAACTGGATCTCCTGTGCAGGTCCCTTGATGTCACTTTATTTTATGACAAAACTGGTGTTCAGAAGGATTTGGATGATCTACTTGCGTTTCTCAAAAATTTCATCTGCTCTATTGATCCATTTGATGATCTCATCAATCCGTTGCAGGTGTTCTTGAGCTGCCCTGTTCCAGTGTGGTCTGGATCCGTCCATGGCAGATGGAAAGGTTCATCCCTTTCATCCCTGGAAATATGCAAAGCCAGGTTGGCTGAGGCTTTGAACAACCTGGACTAGTGGAAGACATCCCTGCTCTTGTCAGGGGGTTTGGAACTAGATGATCTTTGAGGTTCCATTCAAGTCAAACCATTCTATGATTCTATGATTGTCTCCCAGTGCCTCCCCACCCTCTCTGTGAAGAACTTCTTCCTGATATCTAAGCTAAATCTCCCTGCTTTCAATTTAAACCCATTACCCCTTGTGCTGTCACTACAGGCCCTTGTAAAAAGTCCCCTCCCAGCTTCCTTGTAGGGCCTCTTCAGGTACTGGAATGTTACAATAAGGTCTCCCTGGAGCCACCTCTTCTCCAGTTTCAACACTCCCAACTCTTCAAGGCTTTCATCATAGCAGAGGTGCTCCAGCTCTCTGATCATCTTTGTGGCCTACTCTGGACTCACTCCAACTGGTCTATATCCTCTTTATATTGAGGGCAGCATAGCTGAACACAGTACTCGTGGTGCCTCAGGAGAGCAGGGAAGTTAGGGAGAATCACCTACCTCCACCTGCTGGACACATTTGTCCTGATACAACCCAGGACAAGGTCGACTTTCTGACCTGCCAGCACACACAGCCAGCTCATGTTCAGCTTTTCATCAAGCAGTACCCCCAAGGTTTCCCTGAAATACCTTACCCTGAGAAGTTGTGTATGCCCCATCCCTGGAAGTGTTCAAGGTCAGGCTAGGCCTTGAGGAGGTTTTGAGTAAGCTGGTCTACTGGAGGCTGTCCATGCCCATGCCAAGGATACGGAACTAGAGGATCTTAAATATCCCACATTAGAGTAGGCAGTGATGTAGCAGACAGGAACA
>NW_010253294.1:0-27586 GCF_000690775.1 Eurypyga helias | reverse complement strand
CGTGGAAGGTGGCGTTTGCGTGTCGCCTGCTCAGGTGGAGGAGTCACGCCAGCCGGAGAGTTCCGAGTTCGGCGTTGGAAGGGGGGCGCGTAGCGGTCTTCCATACAAATCCAACCCGCAACTTGGCGTGACAGCGGGCGCTCGGAGGCGTTGGAGTGCGGAGGGAGGGCGGCTGTGCCCGGGCCTCGTTTTATCCAAATCAAAGTAGAAAACGCCGTGAATAAACGGACCGATGGTCGCTGCAATGCTTGGGAAAACGTCGGTCTTGTGGCAGTTGCCAGCTCGGCGCTGTTGGTGTGGAGCGGGGCGGCCGTCTTCGGGAAGAGGCCGGGAAGGCCCTGAAGAAACGGAAGGTTGAGCCGTGCTTTGGGCTTGAGCTTTGCTCCAGTCAGGGAATCCGTCCAGGCAGGGCGCGGACCTGCACCTCGCCATAGGTGACTCCGGCTGACGGGAGTCAGTTCTCTCCCAGCTGTTTTTGGAGAGAACCTTTGTTGTTGAGAAGGTTGTAGGAAGACTCTTGGCCAGCAGTAGCTGAAGAGGGCTCCTTTGCACCCCCTGCCTGGGGGTCGGCTCCTGCTATCCCTGAGTGTGCCTTCCTTAGAACAGCGTGGACTACAGTGCCAGCCGTTTGAGTTGGGTCGGTGTGGTTTTTACCTTCTTTGAGGTGCGCATCTAAGCGAGCTTGTAGGGGGCAAGCTGTAGCTGGGGTGAGGTTGTCATAGTTACTCAATAAGATGTGCTACGGAAAAAAAGGCCCCAAGTTTTGATTTAGCGTCTCAGCAGCAAGTGTGCTGGGAGAGGGAGGAGGAGCCTTGTGCCTTGCCTGGTTTGTGGATCAACGGATGACTGCCGTCGTCCCGGGCTATTGCTGTTTTTACAGGCTCTAAATTGATCAAGGAGTAGACTGGTCTTGCGTGAGTCTGACTCCTGATGGACACGGCTTGAGTCCATTCGCATTGTATAGCTCATGGGTATCAGTTTATTTATCCAAGTTAAGCTGTGCTTGAAAACTAACTCATTAAGTCCCAGAAAACCACCAACCTCAACACCCAACAACTTAACTCGTGTGGAGCCAAGAGCCGACAGCCTGTTGGCCACTGAGTTCTTTGCATAAAGCAGCTGAACAGAACCGCGTCTCTCGGCCCCGCCTCGGGTACCTGCCATGTGCGGAACCACGAGGGCGCCCAATGGCAAAGGTTTATGGAGCGTATTTAACCCCTCTGCTTGGCTCCTTCCCCCCCTCCCCCCATTTCCTTGCATTCCAGCTCTGCAACCTGAATACAAAGTGAAAGGAGTGGGTGGACGTTTGAACATCAGTCGCTTAGTGGTGGGTGATGTGTCTGATTCTCACGGGAGGTGGTGAAAGTGGTGTAGCTTTTCATCAGATTGGGTGGACTGCTGAGGAAAACCGTAGCATTTCTTGCAGACACCTGGCAAGCTTCGTGGCCGGTTTCTTCTCTTGCGTGTTGCACCTGAGTAATCCTGTGTTGGCACTTGTGTGGGATTCTCCTCTGTGCTGTCTCTGAAACTGGAGAAAGGTTAACTCGGTTATGGGGTTTTTTTATCAATAGTTCATAATTCAGCTTTCAGCACCTTTGCTTGGACCACAGCGCTTTGATCCAGCCATAGTGCAGTTCTGGATTTGAAAGCATCCTGTCTCATTCACGGCCCGTTGGAATCTGTAGGAAGGTTTTGGGGTTTCGTGATGTGAACCTCACACCTCTGATGCTCAGACCCGAGTCGCCTCACCTCTGTCGCAGGGAGCGAACAAGCAGGTCAGCTGTTGCATTGTGGATACCTGACTGAAGACGTGAATCTAAAATTTCACTTCCATATCATATTTTGATATATATTTTTTAAGCAGCTACAATCCATGAAGCTTAGATTGTAATTAAAACTCCTCATCGTCTCATTAGATGGTGTTATTGTGCTTTTAGTTTTTACATGCTGATTTCCCCTCCCCCCCCCAGTTCCTTGAGGTAGTTGTTTAGGGCTCCTTTCCTAGTTTTATGACCTTTTAGAAAGGGCTGTCCAGACTGACTGAGATGTCGCTACACGCCTGGGAGCATCCTCCATTGCGTTGCTGTTGGGGATCGGATCAGTCCCTAGGTTTTGGTTTTGCTTTGGTCTGCGTGTACCCAGGTTAAAGGCAGGTTTTTGTCTGGTAAGATCGTATTTTGCATTGTAAATGAGCGTGCTGCTGCTGATTTAAGTGTTAATAGGATGATGAAGGTGTCTGAGTAAATATTCATTTGAGCAGTGGAGGAATCCAGACAGACCCAAGCCCTGTTAGTGTGTCTGTTTGGTAGAGCTCAGTTGGAATCGGGAATGGAGCCGTAGATTTTATCGTTACGGTCAAAACCTTAACAGCTCTAGTGACGTAAATCAGGCTCAAACTGCTTGGATTTTCAGTGACTTTTCAAACTTCTCAGCATTTTTTAAAAATCGGAGAGCAGAGCCCCTGTTGGGAAGGGCTCTTGGCTCACTGCACTCTGTGGCGATGCTGACCCGCTCCCGCAGTCCCGTTGCCAGCTCTACCGAAGCCGTGGGGAGCTGGAAGCGTGTGTCCTAGCTTCCCTGAAGGTGTGCTCACCGCTTCCACGCTGGTACTACTGTAGTAAACCGTGGGTTTGTATCAAAGCTGTAAATCCATTTTATCAGCACAGCTGCCACTTCTAGCGCTTGCGATTCACGCTGGTGAGAAGGTGCGGTGGGAAGCGCGAGCGCTGCAGTAGCTTCTTGCTAGATGAGTAGATGCTCTACCTCGGATAGTCTCCAACCCTTCATCCAGGGATACGCTCCCTCCCTGGTAGAATGCTTCTCTCGCTCGCCTTTCACACAGCACTGGGAGCAGCTGTGGCGTGGCTCTGCTCTTTCCCGCTGGGCCTTCCTTGGCGTGAGCAGGCCCTTGGGGTGCGTTTGGGGTGGGGGTCAACCCCACAGCACGTCTGAGCCTTCACGTTTGGGTTTGACAGGTCTGGCTGTCTTGGAGGTGAAGGACAACCGTGGTGTGAAGCCACTTCTTGTGTGTGGAAGGTGAAAAAGAAGAGTAGACCTTTGTCATTCTGTAGGCCAAGCTGTTTTTCTGGTGTCAGTATGTTAACTGGGGATTGTTCCCACACCTAGGGAACAAAGCCGTATCAGCAGGTAGTGAGCAGCTGCAGTTTAGCCCGGGGAATAAAGAATACAAAATCCTAGTACGGCGCGTGCTGGCGAAGGAAGCAGTTCAGCTCTACGTAGATTTGTTTCTTGTTCACGTTCCACCTTCATCAGGAGTCGTCGCTGTAACCGTGCGGACGCCGCTCCTGCCGCCCAATTAGCCCTCTGCTTTCCGCCTTCGCCTGTGTCCCGCCTTGGCCTGTGGCGTGGGCCCTGCCCGCTGGTAACCGGGAAAGTTCCAAACGTGACTCCACGTTCTTGGCCGGAGCAACGATTCCAGCGGAGCGTGACTCCGAAGTTGTGGCAATGCTCACATGTTCCGTTTTCCTGAAAAGCACGCTCCAAATCCTTTTTCCCACAGCCCGTGCAGCTGAGGTGCACGCGGAGGGCAGTGATGCCACCTTCACGCTGCTGCGTCGCACTTCAGGCTGGTGAGGTACTCGGGCAGGTGTGTCAGCACCGACTCGGGCCTAGGAAGGCATTAAGGAGCTACGCGAGAGGGACGGCAGCAACGGGCGGTCACCGCTGGTTAGCAGTCCTGTGTCACCTGGCTGGAAGATACAAAAATGTACAAAACCACCAACGGGCCAGTGACCGCACGCTAAGAGAGAAGCGGCGATGCCAGCTGTAGCTGCCATGCCTTCGACAGCTCAAAGTAAGAGTAAAGGGGAAAAACAAAATGCTTGGCCTTGTTTTAAATGTAGTAAAGTTTATTTAAAGACTCAGAAATGGGGGTGTACATCATCACACGGGGTACAGCTATAGCAAAATAATTTTGTTAAGGTGAACCAAGACCTCCGCTCTCCTGCTGACCATAAAGAGCTACAGCCCTTAAAAGTCCTTTCCCTAGCTGGGGCTATAGACATTTCAAGATGCTTCATCCCCCTCTGAGGTAGTCAAGACAGATACTTAAGCTTTATTTTCCCCCCTCCCAAGACAACAAGCATTTTGGGCAGCGGTTTTTGGTTTTTAAACCCCGTGCATCCCCCCTGCTGTACCCGAGTACCTCAGACCCTGCGCGGCTTCTTTCTGGCAGCTGCCGTGTGAATACCGTAAACCAACCTTGCCTGTAGACAAGGACAGCAGTGAGGCTCTTGGCAGGTGTTAAACACCATCCGATGACGTGCCATCAGTGAGGGAAGGTTGTACGTCATGGACCAGTAGGTTCCAGCCTGGAGCCTTCCCTTGGACAGCATCCTGACGGTCTAGGGGAAGTGTCTGAGAAAAGCAAACTGGCCAACTTACTGCACCAGTGCCTTTTGCTAAACTGGGCTACATGTGGAGGGCCCATAAATTGGGAAGGGCTCGCCACAGCTAGGGTCATGACCAGCAACACCCTCACAGTAGCCGGGATGAGGCTGGTTTTGGTTGTGCTGAGAATACTGATAACACTGTTACAGTTGTTGCCAAGCAATGTTTACATCAAGTCAAGGACTTTCAGTTTCTGAGAGTGCATCTGTGTTCCCAGCTTCCTCCCCACAAGCAGCTGGGAGGAGACACAAGCAGGACAGTGACCCAAACTGACCAAAGGGACATTTCATGCCATAAAGCGTGATGCTCGGTACGTAAGTTGGGGGTGGGCTGGGGGTGTCTCTCCCTCTGGCTTGGTCTGGCTTTGGCTCTCAGACTGGCTGGCTCTGGCTGCTCGGGGACTGGGTGGGTGTTGGACAGCAGGTGGTGAGCGGCCGTGTCACTTGTTTTCCATTATTTTAATGGCATATTATTACTAGTAATATGAGTATTGTTAGTATTATTGCTATCATTATTTTATTTATTTTCAATTATTAAATTGTTCTTATCTCGACCCATGAGTTGCTTTGTCTTTTCCTCTGATCCTCCTCCCCATCCCACTGGGGGAGGTGTGCGAGGAGTGGCGGCATGGCGCTTGGTTGCTGGCTGGGGTTAAACCATGACACACACGAGCGGAGTCTTGCCATTCAGCCTTCATTTTGTTACAAAGGTTAAAATTTTAGAGTTCTGGATATACCAGGGTTCCTCTCTGGTATTCCTTGTATATTCTGTACTTACTGCTACTGCACCTGTATTTTTGCCCCCAGGTGACCCTTACTTTTGGAATATGCCCCTTTTGGGGAAGACAAAGGAGTCGTTCCCGAGTGCCGGCTGGTCAGAGAGCTCTGCTCGCTGCA
The DNA here is from genome assembly GCF_000690775.1 of Eurypyga helias. NCBI lineage: Eukaryota > Metazoa > Chordata > Aves > Eurypygiformes > Eurypygidae > Eurypyga > Eurypyga helias. The sequence continues at coordinate 22,280 of NW_010253294.1, read as the reverse complement.
AGCGTGCTGCGAAAGCTCAAGTGGGGTTCTTGACACACTTGGATTCCCAGCTTGGATGTGTCATACAGCCAGCATATCCTTGCTTCCTGGGAGACTGTACGGTTGGCTGTTGGAGCAGAAACCCTTCAGACTGGGATGCAGCTGCCCCTGGGTACCCTTTGAAAAAGGTGGATGCAAAGTTTTCACGTACAGTTGGGGCTCCAGTGAAGCCGCAGAATTGCCAACCGCTGCTCCACGCAGTAAATGGGATTGGGGGGAAGGAGAGTGTGATCTTATGGCCGCGATTTTGTGATTTACGGCTTCCAAAGGAACCGTGCTTCTCTTGATTCGAGGCGCTGGTAACTCTTCTGTACCGCCCCAGGAGGGAACGCTGGTGACAATCCAGCCTAGACACTTTATGCTTTTAAAGAGCATCCAGGTAGCCTCAAATGACTTGGTTGAAACCACTTTTCCTGATGGATGCGGTTGGCCTGCAAACGTACGTGTTGGCAATTTAGCTGCAATACTGGAACGTGAAACCTGAGGTGAAATGGGAAACAACATTCCTGAGCCCAAGGTACACTCAAACAGGGGGAAAAAGCCTGTTTGTCTAAAGGGGTGAAAAGACGCCTGCTAGAAAAATGACAATTAAAATGTAACCTAATTCTCATTTACTGGGATTAAGCGGTGCCTGGTAAAGCCTTTCTGCTGTGTGAAGGATCCGGTGTACTATTTCCGTAACGGCACTGCGTAGGTAGGAGATCTGTGCCGAGGAGCTGCCCCACCGCGTGCTCCAAGACTTTGCTGCCTGACTCGCTTCCGTGAGCGGGGCTGACGAGTTCAGGCCTTCTCGGCTGTTCAGAGCAGTGGTAGCTGAGCCCTCCCAGAACGAGGACCTCCAGGCAGGACCTGTTCTGAGGAGAAAGCCTACTCCCGAGGAGCTGCTGCTGCTGAGGCGGCTCCCGTGGCACTGGTAACACACCGTACAGCAAAAGGTAGTTGGATGTTTTCCCTTGTTCAGCCTGACTCTGTTTCCTCTTCCCCACGCACGTGTGCGATATACTCAATGAAACACCACACTCGGGAACACTGGTTTCAGGTGAAGAGAGAACAGGAAGCTACTGCCAGTGTCATCACCCTCCTAGCCTGAATCTAGTCACTCTGGCACTTTAACAACGCCTCAGGAGCTTTTAACGGAATTCCTAGGTTATGTTCCTGAAGGGATATGCTGGACTGACCCGATTTTGAAAAAGGTGGTGAAACAGCAGTTGTGTAGCAGATCCTGAAAAACACACTTAGAAAGGAGTTGCTGGGGAAAACATTCCCCTTGTCCTCTCAGAAGTGCTAACAGCAATGTTGTGAGCCCTACCCTAGTCTGCCATCCTGCCACAGCTTCCCGCCACCTCGAATGAGGTTCAGTGGGTTCCTCTTCCCTATAAATACCTTCTAAATAAATGTGTTCCCATACGGCACGTAAGGACCTTTCTGTAATGGGGTAGAACATAACATTAAATATACCTGCCAAGGATATGAAAATCACGCCAGGTGACTTAAGGAGAGCAAACAGTAGTGCCGTTTCCGAGCTCAGGACAGTGTCATGGCTACCCAAGGAGCTGGGGAAAACTCGATCATCAGTCAGAAAAGCACAAAGCAGCTCAGCGCTTGACCTCTTAAACTGTCAGGGGACACGGCAGCGGAGTCCTTCACCAAATAACACAGTCAGCACAGGAGGGATCCCTCCTTGTGTCCTTCCTTTTTCAGGAGACAAAGCCACGTCCCTCCCTGCCTCAGCCCTGCCATGCGCCCAGGTCCACTCGCTGAAAGCTTCCCCTGCAAACGTGTCCCTAGTATCCGCTTTCCACCACAGCCACGTCCACAGATTAAGACTTGTCTAACATCACAAGTACAGCCGTTGGGAATAATGGTCACAGACCGATTTATTACTTCATTGGAGTAGAAGATGTGCATGGTTTTCACGAGACAGGATTACACTATTTTCCAGAAGTGTATGATAGAATTTTCTGGGCCATATGGTCCTTATGGTTTTGTCAGTTTTCTTCCTCCTGAGTTTATTCTGCCGTCAGAAAACCACCCTTGCAAGTTCAAACAGAACCTGTGGAATAGCAAACACATGGATGTGAATTTTTGATTTCGCAATCCTGAGGACAGCTTACACTGTAAACGAGACCGTCCGAAACGTAACTGCCGGCGCCACTCGGAAGCTACTTGCCAAGACCTGAAGACTAATCCCTCCGTGCAGTACGTTAATAAAGTTACCCAGGTTCTCAACCTCGGAAGTGCAGGAATGGCACCGGCTGTTACGTTTTCAGTGGGACGGTGGTAAAAGCCCACCCACCTCGATGGTGATGAGTATAACTATCATCCACTCGAGGCGCAGGGCGTGCTTTTCGTTCAGGTGATTTCGCATTAGGTCTGTCAGCTCCATGCAGTGCTGAAGCTTTTCGTTCATGACCTGCAAGAGATTCCAAAACCTATGGCCAATCTGGATTCCCTAAGTGGAACGCGATCGCTAGATGGAAGAACGCAACCCACGCAAGGGCTCCCTGAACACAACCAGAATGGTGTTGTACAAGAATCGAGCAGAAAGCCTTGTAAGACAACGTGCAGAAGCAACACAAGTTGCGGTATCGGGGAGTCTCTTATTTCCACAGGTTCACAGAAATAATCAAAACTTAGCTACACATTTGCAGGCACTCTACTGCTTCTGGGTGATACGCACGAAAACGGGCACAAGCCGCAGAAGATGCAGCTGCAACGCCTCGGAAGTACCTCAGCGTCTAAGCCTGCTGCACCACCAGATTTTTTTTCTTCCTCTGTTGCAGCAGGCAGCAGCACGCTGCCCTTCAGTGAACTGACCCGATGACCACGTCAGTAAGGCGACTGCTTCACCTCTCCCTTACTTACACCCGTTTTCTCGCACACGTTTTGGAACAAGAATTAAATCTCCTCTTCTTACAACTATTTAAAGCCTAATCTAGTGCTTCAGGAAACACCCAATCCATTAATTTTAGGCAGGGTTGTTAGCCTCAACTGGCTAACAGATGTGTGTGGGTTACAAACACGTGGAAAAGAGGACAGTGGATAGGATCCCATTGTTCTTTATTCAGTATCTATCTACAATAAGAAGAGACATTCACGGAGCCGTCTGTACCGCTGCTGAGCCAAAGACGGCTCATCTGAGTGCGTGTGCTGGTTTTGGCCGAGACAGAGTTAATTTTCTTCATAGTAGCTAAGTATGGGGCTGTGTTTTCAATTTGTGCTAAGAAGAATGTTGATAACGTTGATGTTTCAGTTGCTGCCAAGCAATTCTTACATAAAGCCAAGGACTTTTCTCATACTGCTCCTGTTCTCCCAGCTTCTTCTCTGCAAGAGGCTGGGAGGAGACACAGCCAGAGCAGCTGACCCAAACTGACCAAAGGGATGCTTCCTGCCGTAAGGCGTCAGGCTTGGTATGTAAGCTGGGGGAGTTGACAGGAGGGGAGTCGCAACTTGGGGATGAGCTACTGGTCACCTTGTGGTGAGCAACTGTTGCGTTCTGCATCATGTGGTTTTGTATATTCCTTTATCAGTAAAATTATTATGTCCCTCCCTCTGCTGTCCTACAACACTGTTTTTATCTCAAGCCACAAGTCTCTCTCCGATTCTCTCCCCCATCCCACCTGGGGGAGTGAGCGAGCGGCTGTGTGGTGCTTAGATGTCCTCTGGGGATAAACCACAACAAAGTCCTTTTTGTAAAATTCTCAGAAGAGTAAGACACCTACCTTAACTCTGCGATTAATGCTGAGAAACTGACATGTCTTGTCATACAGCTCTTCCAGTTTTTCTCTATCCCAGTAGAAGTCAGGTGTTATTAGCAAGTCTGAACTCAGATTTATACGGTGTCTAAAAAGAAAGGGTTCTACACTAGATCAAACTTCCTTCTGGTCATTACAGGAGCACATATTTACATAGCAGTTAAAAGAAACATGACAAATTTCCTGTAATTTTAAATAAGACATGAAAAGAATCTCCTCTCATAATAAAACCACAGTCGTAGCAATTGTTTAAAACTGGTTACATCTGAAACTTTTCTGAGAATACTGTACTGGGTAGCAGTTTTAGGCATTAATGACTTTCACCCTACGGCAACGCTGCCTCAGCTTGTCACCTTCCTTTACCTCCGGCATCTGCAGAAAAAGCCTTGACTTTGCTAGTATCTCGCTGAAGCGGTACATGAATTAAGTTACTGGGGGTGTTTGTAACAGCTTGTTTGTACCTCAGAACTGTTCGGCGTGCCTGGTACTGCGCGCAGTCCCACGTGAGCACCGCATGCCTTTCAGGACCAGGCTACTGCCTCAACGTTATAAAGGCTGAGGGCTAAAATCTCTCAACCTACTGCTCACATAAACTTCTGGGCACTTAGAATGTCATTGTCCATTACTGAACAGCCCTTCAAGCAGGGACATAAACCCCAAAGTTTAAAAGAGGAATTGCTTTTTAAATTTATCTCTTTTTTCACTAGTTCTGAGGTGTTTTCTTTTTCTTTTTTTTTTTAAGAGTCTGTAATGCTCTGTATTCCCAATGGCCAAATTTCACTTGAGAGACGGGAACACCCCTCCCCCCCGCCCCGGGTGTAACAAAAACGTTACCTTAATGCAAAGAGTTCTCCAATTTTCTGCATTACGTCTGCATGAGACAGTTTCACCTTCCTTCGTGACTTCAGGATCTGCAAAGTAACAGGTTTTTCACTGCAAGTTAAGAAGTCTGGAGTTCTGCAGCCCGTGGTACACAACTGAGTTAAGATCTGAACGCACAGCACACTAACATCTGAGTTTTGTTTGCTCAGTGCCTTGCTTATCTAGCTCTGCCAGAGTATGACCATGCCACTGTTCATCCAGGTTTTCCAATAATTCACTGACTGTGGCACCAGTATCAACACAAAACCCTGGAGCACTTTCTAGGAATGACTTCCCGAACAAGAGATCATTTGTTTTTCAGTCCCACTATTGTCTTTTAAGTCATGACAAGTGTTTTTTCACCTTGCCACTATTTAACCTTCTTAGAGACTTCTTCCTTACAACAGACAATGTATTTCCATTGAATTCCTTCATGAAAAAACGATTATGTCTCTTTTGAACCCTGCGAATTTCATTTTCCCATGCGACACCACGTGACTTTGTACTTAACCCGAGTCTGGTGACAAACTATGGCTTAGGTAACGCACCCGAACTCTCGGTGACGTTCAAGTTAAAGCCCACTGCTTTCAGCCCCAGCCACCACACACCGCGCTTGGCCAGGTTTAAACGCAGCCTGTCCTGTTACACACTTAACAGTGGCAGGCAGCAGCAGCACAAGGCGGGAAACATTATTCCGATGCAGAACCCCACTCCCAACCCTTTAAAAGCTGATGGCTTCTTGCCCCACCCCTTTGCAGGTGTCCTAGGCCTCTCTATGTCGATGGCTTTACCATCAAACGCGTTAAGCCTTTGGCTGCTTTTTCCGTATCCTCAGCTGTACCTGGGCCGAACGTACCTCTCCTGTACCTGGGCCAGGAGAAACCATCAAACGCGTTAAGCCTTTGGCTGCTTTTTCCGTATCCTCAGCTGTACCTGGGCCGAACGTTAACACAGCACAGGAGAAAAGGAGGGGAGAGGTACAAGCCAGGCCTCACCTCAGGAATTGACTGGATAGATTCCACGAAGTTATCCAGCAATGACTCCCAAATAGCCAGCTTCACTGCAACACAGAGGAGACAAAGCAGAACACTGAGAGAAGCATATACATATCTGCTTCCAAGTCAACATGACTTCACATCTGCCAACACGCTGCTCCCAGACACGCACAGACGCTATCTCAGCCAGTTGGGGTGCTACAATCAGTGTTCATACGGCTACGGACAAAGCTGGGTCGGGCACTGGCACGGCTCTGCACGCAGAGCGCTGCTGCCTTCTCCAAATGACAGTTCACATCTTGGGGAGTTTTTGCTTCATCTTCCAAGTGCTCTACCGTATGTAGGAGGCCTCTGCAAGCTACATTCCAAGGGGGCTGGAGAGAACGAGCCGTGCTGGAGTCAGGCTGTCTTCACGTGGTGCCACTCAGGAGCCTCCACTGCATCTCTAGTCTCCTCAGGCAATCCCCCGTTCTGAGGTGAACGTACTGTTCACTGAAGATAAAACTTCTGTTCCATGGAAGCTGTTCAGCACAGGCAATGTCAACACCAATTCTACTATGCCCCAGCTTGAGCCTGAAAAGATGTGTCTACAGGTGTGTACCTGATACAACTCAGGCCCTTGTTCTCTAGTCTGCAGATTCCAAGACAAGCATGATGTAATAACAGATTAAAATTAACCCTATTCACTCAGAAGAATTAACTGGGGAAGATTTTAATTGTCAAAATGAACTCTTTCATAGTAGTAATCAATAGTATCATCCAGGCAGGATAGTAAATCCAATGCCAAGCAGTTTTCACACTTGTCTTTTGAATACAGAGGCCTGATCCAGGTCAGTGACTTAAACGACATTTAATTTAGCCCCTGAAAAAAAGCCAACAGACCTTTCAGCTATCAATGATTATTTGACAGAGGTTGGTTTCTGCTGTGTCATAAACCTGACTTGGACTACACTTGCATCCTTCATTTTTATTGAACATCATTGAACTGTTTTCCTTTACGATGTTCATGTCTCTCAGTGACATAAATTGGTACCAATGATCTCCTGGGAATAAATCCCTTTAATATGTGTGGCAGCACTCTTCCATGCAGCTTTACGAATAGGAAAACTATGGAGAACTGAAGGCTTTTTCTCTCAATAGCTCTTCCCTTGACAGCCACGAACCATGTGGTTATGCTGCACTCCTTGATGCATCACTTCAGAAACACGCGTTCTGTTTGCTGATGTCCCTTCTGTTTAAAGGCATACTTCCCCAAACACTAGAGGAATCCTGTAATTAACCCTAAAGGCAGTAGGGGCAGACAGACCAGATTTCCTTTAAAGGTCTTTCCCAGGACAGCCTTAGTGCTGCTCGTTTCTACTCCCACCTCCGACCTCACCTGAGGTCTAAAGAAGCGGAGGTGTCTACTCCCTCAAGCAGCAGCACCACTGCTGAGCCAGACTTCCTCCCGCTGCCTCCCGACAGAAGCACCACCTACAGCACGCAGCCACGGCCAATAAGCCTGGAAAACATTATCTGTGACTCTGGCCGCACCTTCAATACTGGTACACCTCCCTGGCCGGGAATCAGTTTGTCAGCTGGCACCTAGCTTCTGCTGTTAAAGGAAATGACGTCAGGACACGTTACGTAAGATTACCAACAGGTTTCTATACGCGCGTTGCTGTATCGGAATCGTTCTCGAGGATGGGGAACCAGGTGCTCAGTAGGATGTGTGGCTTTCGCCAAGTACATTTCTCCATGTGCTTTGTTCATCTTTAAAATGATTTACATTGAATGAGGTAATTCCAATTTACAGAAAACAAGATACAAGCTTGGGAAGCGAACCCTCCCACTGAAGCACAAGCAATTTTTGCATGTTTGCCTAAACCAGACATGGAGTCTTCTCCAACCTCTCCCTGCACAAGTCCCACCAGAGATGACATTTCACAAAACCTGCAGCACAACCCGATATGACAAACAATATTAACTCACCAGAGAGACAAAGGGCATTTGAAAAGGCGAATTTCTGAAGGACAACTTCATCAATATCCAGCTCAGAATTTAACAAGATTTCTCCTTTATGAAGCTTTGACTGACCTCTGTTAAAACAGGATGGAAGCATCTGCATTGATTAAGCCACCGACAAAGGCACATTGAAAGAACAATCGACAATGAAGAACGGCTGACTGGTTATTTACACAGAGCAGGCCGTACCTATACGGGTATCATCCCCATCCTTGAGTTCTACTCATGCTCAACCTGGCCATAACCCAAACAAGTCACTGAGAATTAGTTCCTCAGTCTAAGACTAATATTATGACCTAATCTTCTAGGTTTCAACGGAGCTGCAGCAAGCTATGATGGTAACTACAGCACTACCATATGCACACAGACAGTTCACACTAAGCAGGACGCTGGCCAAGTTTATCGTGCCACAGTATTCAAGTTATAACTTTGCTAGGAAGTGAAGTATGTGCAGAGTTACATCTTTATACATGAACCCAGAGGGCACTAAAGAAAGCTCAGGCAGAAAATCCACTTTAAAACCAGATTTGTCTCAATAATGCATGCTTATTTTTCCTATGAGGTACATAGCAAGTCACAAAGGTCATTACTTCCAAGTCAAGCAGTTCAGCTAAATTTGTCAGTTTAGACTTACTGTTTTCTCCTTTCCTTATTTCACCTCTTTGAAAAAGAGTAAGGAGAAGCACATTTTTACTAGCTGCTTTTGCTTGAATGTGGTTTAGATGTCTATCAGCGTTTATACCAAGCGTGCCTGAAGATACTTACTCTCCTAATCTATAGTTCATCTCTTCATTCTCCCAGTGGACCAGTGCAACTTCATACGGCTGGATTTCATGCTGCTCTAGCACTTGCATGATGTTCTTCACCTAAGAGAGAGTTGCGCACACAAGGGAACAGTTACCACGCCAAATACTGCCCCTCTACAAAGGTGTAGCACGTAATAGGCTGAGGAGTGCAACATTCAGGCTGAGGTTATTTAAGTAAGAACGAAGAGGCGTGCTAAGCAATGAAGTGATTATCAGCGCAGTGTGGGTCTGCAGCCACCCGCAGCTGTGTGCAAGAATCTGCGGCTATGAACAACTACAAGGGATCTGTGAACACCAGAGTGTCGTTTAATGTCTGCAGGGTTGGGATGAACCGCAGCAGCAGTAAAAGACAACGCGGACGTACTCAGTATCGTTAACAATGAGCTGTGCAAGATTTTGACAGATGTCTGAGCGTGGGAATGAATCTTTAGGATAAAAACATCAGGTGGCCCTTTCTGCCAAAACTATCAGTTTGCTGCTCCAGTTAACAGTTTTGTTCCAGCAACCAGAGGCTGGGTTATGTTACAGAAACCTTTTACCACTACGGAAATCCATAAAAATGGTTTCAGCTGCCCACATTAAACCCTGTGAACAGTTCAGTTTTATTTGCAGACATAATCTCGTCGTCACTTTATTTTCAGGCACGCTAAAACCTGGCGCAGGGAGAAAGAGCCCTTTTCTCTCACAAAACCTTCTTCCCGGACACGTGACTTAGGATCCTCCATCCTTGTTCCTTTCTACGCGCTACAAGGCTCCCCTCACAAAATCGCTCTGCCCATTAGAACAAATGTGGAATTAAAAAAAGCACTCACCTACAGGGTTTTACAAGGCATTTAGCTACACTACAACAACGAAAAAACCCTAAAACACTACAGTACACTTTAGATGCCTAAATTCTCTAACGAGATGAATCTTCTACTAGTCATACTTAAACCACTCACTTTAAAATAATAGATACTAGTTAATCTTTCAGTGCCAAACTGTATGCTAGTGAACTGTTCATGAAGCATACTCTCCAGCTTAAGTACTCTAAAACCATCTGTTGGATCCCTGCAAGAGGGATTTTCTTTGCAGTGCTACCTTTCTTCGTTGCTTTAAATGATTTTGGCGACACTACCTATGCAAGACACGGTAACATTTTTCACTAAAAACCCTACAGCCCTACAGCTGCAACTCCTTGTTTTGTAATCCTGAATTTGATGTTAGCATGACCAGTACCTGCCGAATAATCCAGAACTGTGGTGAACAAGGGTATGAACGATTATTTTCATTTCTTAAGTGAGGAAGTGCCTGCTGTGAGGCCGGTCAGCCTGGCCAACCAGCTGACGCTGCACCCAGGGACAGTTCAGCAACGCAAACCCCGCTGAAATCATGCCAGAGTTAATCGCCGACCTGTCATGTAGCACGCCAGCCTGCAAGTATGTTCGCCTGGATCCAGGTGCTGCGTCGCGTTGTTACTAATACAGTGCTAATTAGGCTGTTAACAGACCCACGGTCCCTTCTGGAACTACAACCAGCTCTGGCTTCCCAGGGACAGTACAGAGCAAGGTTTAACACAGCTTTACAGACCGTAACCGATTCTGTGAAACCCGCGTGTCGGGTACAAGGCATACTTTCCAAGTCCTTCCACTGCTCTGGATAATGACAAGTAGTATTTCAGTGGCAGCCTGCTTTTATCTATTCTGAGTAATACAAAGATTTCCACTCAGTGATGCAAGGTTCTCTAGGCCCAGCCTAGCATTACAGAAGGGACTACCCGTGGCACGGTACATTCAGCGATATGCTCTGGATTCACTCAGTGCAAACTCTTGCTGTTACAGGCAATCACGTCACACGGTTTCCTTTTAAAAAAAAAAAACAAACGGATGAAACTCCACCTCAAAGCAGCTTTGCTTTTTGCCCTTGCTATTTTTACTGGGGAAGCTGTTGCACAACCTCCCTACTGAGGTATCTGAAAATGGTATTTTACATTTTAAGTTTCTATCGATGATCAGTCTGTAGTTATTACTTCTTCTGTTAAGTGTCCCTTAGTCTGAAATAGTTTTTTTCTTCTCCTAATAGTCATTCTGGAGTACACAGTGACTGGCTATGTTCTGTTTTACTAATTACTTTCAGTTTCCGTTCTACAGATCACTTCATGTGTTGTTTTTTAATTTGTTTTGGTTCATTGAAACGCACGCATAAAAATACCTCCGTGTCTGAGCAAACCGATTGGAAATGAAAACTTTGACTACGATTTCCATAAGCAGAAAGAGTCAGTTTTCCTCTTCTTTTTATAACTACAGCTAGCAAGGGACCAACTGAAGTTGTCCATACTGAGAAGAAAAACTTGGTACCACATTTTCAAAAGTACTTAAGCACGTACAACGAAGTACAGAGTACTTTTTTCAGAGTACTCCAGTGGGCAGAGGTGTCCAACAGAAAAATCAACATTTAGTCAGCTGGTCTTCAGTGATACCTGGTAATCAGTAGTGTAGTTACAGCAGCAGCATCCTAAGTGTGCTACAGGCAAGGTTTGAAGGGAGAACTAGTATGTTTTTGTAGGCCAGCTGATACCCTGAAACCCCCCTAAACAGACAGGAAATGAGGAACATTTCAGGTCTGAAACAGAAAAAGCAAAGTTGAATCCAGAAATCACAGAATGGTTTGGGTTGGAAGGGACCCTAAAGATCATCTAGTTCCAACCCCCCTGCCATGGGCAGGGACACCTTCCACTAGGCCAGGTTGCTCAAAGCCTCATCCAGCCTGGCCTTGAACACTTCCAGGGATGGGGCATCCACAGCTTCTCTGGGCAACCTGTGCCAGTGCCTCACAACCCTCTCTGTGAAGAATTTCTTCCTGATATCTAATCTAAACCTCCCCACTATCAATTTAAACCTGTTACCCCTTGTCCTGTCACTACAGGCCCTTGTAAAAAGTCCCCCCCAGCTTCCTTGTAGCCCCTTCAGGTACTGGAAGGCTGCAATAAGGTCTCCTCGGAGCCTGCTCTTCTCCAGGCTGAACAAGCCCAACTCTCTCAGCCTGGCCCCATAGCAGAGGTGCTCCAGCCCTCTGATCATCTTCGTGGCCCTCCTCTGGACTCGCTCCAAGTGGTCAATATCCTTCTGATGTTGAGGGCTGCACATCTGGACGCAGCACTCCAGGTGGGGTCTCACAACAGCAGAGCAGAGGGGCAGAATCCCCTCCCTCGACCTGCTGGCCACACTTCTCCTGATACAGCCCCGGATACGGTTGGCTTTCTGGGCTGCCAGCGCACATGGCTGCCTCATGTCCAGCTTTTCATCCACCAGTACCCCCAAGTCCTTTTCCTTCTTCATGCCTGGAAACAGCTGCCCTGTATTTTCATTTACCTTAATGAAAATCCTTGTGTGAACTTCTGTGCATCTCATTATCATCTATTTAATTTCACATCCTCTGACTACAGATAAGATCAATACTTTTTCTCTTTGTACTTAAATCTAGTTTTATCTAACCACAGTAATAAAAATCAACGTATTAAAACAATCTTAAATCACTATAACTATATTCATAAAAGCAGATATGCGTGTGTCATACCCCTCTTGGCCAGCAAAGAGCACCAGATTATCACAAGGAATATGCCATTTCAGTATCAACATATTTCAACAATTATACCAAAAAAAAAAAAAAAAAAAAAATCTTCCATCAGGAAAATTGCTAAGTGGTAGAAACACAAAACAGTATTAAAAAGTTGCTCACAAATTCTGCCTCCTTCAATGCTATCCAAAAGGAAGTTTTGAATAGTTTTATCTTAAATGGCTGTTTCCTTCTAACACATTTTCTGTTACATTAGTGCCTTTCAAACCACCATTCACAGGTTGATTTTTCTGACCTAAATCTTCAGCCCCTAGAGATGCAAGAATTTTCTTTTTGTCAATTTCACTCGATTCAGAGTTTTGGCCTTCAGTAGGAAATGCAACCTGCTTCGTATGTTGCACATATACTTGCACCTCTTGTGCAGAGTCAGGCTGCAGAGGTGCGACATCAGCAACCCCCAACCTGCACTCACGAGGAGAGCGGTCACCCCATTTCCCTCACGGAGAGGTTCAAGCTCTCAGACAGAGCCCCAACATGCTGGGCTTTGTGGGACTGACAAGACATCCACTTATGATGTTTCAACAAACGGTTTCGCTTTACTTACACTTTTGTCTTCCACATTCCAGAACACAACAGCCCCCTCCCTGTGAATTCAAGGACAAACTGAGGTGTAATTATACCGTTTTAAATGTATTTCAACTCAACTTGTACAGTGGCAATTTTCGTCATTGTGAATCAAGAAATCAATTAATTTTGTCACTGTTCTCTTCACAAAACCCACATAATAGTTGCTTTTTAACCATACTTTAATGAAAACATGAGAGGTTTATTTTTTTACCCATTTAAATAATTCTGATTTTTTTTTCTTTTTAAATCATTCTCAATTCTGATTTTTTTTTTCTTTTTAAATCATTCTCACTGGACAGTTACTCCTTGAGTTTCGTGAGGGAAGACGAGTGATCTAGCACGCTGCACTACTTTGTTCACACCCCTGCTATCAATGAAAGAGTGGGTTTGGCCATGATTTATAACTTACCTGAAAAAAAAAACCATTCCAGGATCATCTTCTTTTGCAGATTTATCAGTCCCTATCACCAAAACGTTTGCAGCATCTAGTTTGAAAGAAATGAAAATATTACTCTGACTTCTAAACACGATGGCTGTCGGCACATGTTCCCGTTGTAACAGCTCCACATTCACACGCCACTCAGCCCGCATCTTATGTTTCTGAAACGCCTGCCAGGAAATGACTACAGTATCACACCACCCTGCTGCTCTGAAGCCTCACGCTCCAGGCAGACTCAGCCCAACTCCACTGGCATCTTTAGTCCATGAACTCTAACAGTTTTGAAGAACACAAGGCTTCAGGGAAAAGCGATGCGGGGCATCGTAAATAACCAGGAACAGAATGCGGAAGTGGACAGGCAACGCAAGGGACAGTTGCAAAGAAATTACCATTCACATCTGCTTGCCCAAATGACCTCTCTCTCGTCTGTACAGCAAGGGACTAATCTGCACTCCAGTTCCGCTGGCTTCGATTTGACAGTCAGAAACATGACAGAGCATACGCCCAGGACAGGAGAGGGCACACCTGCATTCTCCTTCGGATCCAAAGCGTGCTTTTGAATCGAATCTCCCAGCCACCCTCAATTTCCACACTTCCGATGGGCACTGCAGAACACTGTCAGAGCACACAAACTTTTTTTTAAAAAAAAACCATTAAATTAAACCAAAAGAGGAGCTCTGACAATGCACCTATGGTACTCCAACTGCTAACGGGCACTTGTTACAAAGAACCTGACTTGAGCTAGCGTACGCAGAATGCCCCAAAACATATAAAATGTGGATGCTGGATTCTCAAAACTGCATTTTGGGTTTCCCCCCTGCCCCCAGGTGTGCTCCACTGTACTACTTGCTAATGCAGATAAAGTTTTAAACGTCCTGATGTGGTTTTGACGACAAAAAGTTCCTTTCCAGCATAACGCGTTTTGTTGCAGAACTAGTGGAAGCTGGAGCAGCAAAACCCCCTACCTCCACTACAAAGTGAGACTCCGTAAAGAGGGGCTTGCAGAGCCTCACGCCTAAGCCTTAAAAAGTTGAACCCCTTTGCAGAAAGATCCCAATTCAAACGACCAGGCATGGAATTCAGCCTGCAAATCCGCTCTCTGCTTCAGCGCTCAAGCCACAGAGGCCGGGCAGACTGAGGCAGCAGAGAGAGATGGCCAAGTATCCGATACACTTGCTGCTACCTGACCTGAGACCACACAGGTGGTCTGCATGGCTTCTTTAAAGGCTTTTCCTTCACTTGCTATTCCTGTTCAGAAACACACAATTTGATGAATTGGTACAGCAAGTTCTGGGTGTGAAGTCCGAGTTGACCATGGAAGGAACATTTGTCTGCATTTTCTCCTTTGCCTTTTCAAGTATCACCCTTATCTTTATTTATCTGCTCCAGCCAAAACATACACAACTGAAGAGAATTTGCGCCATTTAAGTGGGGGTACAGGATCTGCCTCTCAAATGTTTTTAAAGAGGTCAAAAAGAAGAACAATGCTTAGGAAGAACAATACAAAGCAATAAATCCACACTATAATTGCCAATTTAGATTTCTATGTGCTAGTATTTTTCATTTTTCAAGATTCAATGTTCGAGTTGGTAACCAACCACTGCTACAAGCACAAGCCATCCGCCACAAAACCACCAAGCACAATCCAACATCCTTTTCACCATTACTTCCTCCAAACTTTTGACAGAGTATCTATTGTGAGGAGTCAGAAACACACCAGGAAGAAAGAAAGAACTGGCAAAACCCACACTCCCAGGGTGAAGTACCACCAGCAGCAACATTAGCCTTACAGTAACTCACAGCCACCTCAGGCACTGTACAAAGTTTCTACCACAAAGCTGTGAAACCAGTGTTGGTTTTAATATAAAGAAACTACAAGGGAACATGAAGCCTAGACCCTGCAGCACCTTGTCTTGTCTTTCCACGTTCATCTTTTTGACCATTAATAGAACTTGTAAGAGACCCACTGGAGTTCTATTGCACTTGGATTATTAAGTGGTTGAGAGGCAGCCAGACATTTGATAAACTCTACTGAAATGCCCATAAACACTATCTGTTATTCTCTCAGCTTCAGATAATCTGTTCATTCAAAGAAAAAAAAAAAAAGGCATTCTGTTGCCAACATATGAAAATCACAGCTGTTGTAGGGCATAAGGTTCCTTCAGCTATAAAAAGCTCCATTTGTTCTTCTCTTGTAGTGTACTTCAGCTATTTTGAAGCCATACTTTCCCCAGTCTTCAGAGGTGCTTTGTATGGAAACCTGAACCAACATTCAACAATTGCCAGGGTATGTTTGGCCCAATGAAAGAAGTATCGTTGGCATTCTCTTTACTAGAACTGAGCATTTATTTATCTGTATACATTTACCATTTTGCTTAGTCAGCAAGATTTTTTCTTGCGTGCCTTCCTCTCCAGCCCTCAGTGATTTACATTAATGGAAGTGTGGGTATGGAAAGAAGATGCAGCACTTCAAATCACAATATTGTTTCAACAGCTGAAGCACTATGGTATCACATTACTCAAAGAACAATTAAAATAAAGAAAACTTGCCTTTTTTTTTCAGTTAGCTAATTTCTATAGGAATCCTTTGTATCAGAAAATTGCCAAATTTATTTTTCCTGCAGGCATATAATTTTTCAATATTTTTAGTATAATTGTAAATTTGGGAAAAATTATCATAGAGTAACAGCAAGTGCTGCTTGTACTGCTATTCCGAAAGGTTGTGGTGGGTTTTTTAGGCAAATGGAATTTTTCAGTAAAGCAATATTTTTATAGGCAGTATGATATCTTCCAGGGTATTACCAGAATAAGCATACATGTTATAAAAATTATATTCCTCGCCCATATTTAATTTCCCAATGTATAACATTGCTGTTAATATGTTTCAAAAATCTACCTCTAGGCAAACTTCTTATTTCAACATATCCATGTGAAGTCAGGTCATGACACAGATTACCAAGATGATACTCATCTGCTGTTGCAAAGGCTGTGCACTGCATCAGATTCTGTGCCAAAGGAATAAAGATTTGAGTTAGGGAAAGGCTGAAGCAAGATGTTCGTATGACAACTGTTTGCCTCAAATTTACGAGTGACATTTTTCATTTATTCACTCTTTTCTGTGATATCACTGCCACGCTGTCCCCCGGTGCACAGAGACTCATGAGATGACTTGCTCCCGATTATGCGGGAAGGCGAATCACAGACTGAGATCAAACCAGGTGACGCGAGTAAGCTGCATCAAAAACCTTGTGATAGATCTCTTCCCTGAATGCCAATCAAACGCTTTAGCAGTAGAACTACACTTGCTACTGCTCTCCCACCCTACAGTTTATGACATACTCAGCTGAACACCAAAATCATAAGCAAGACACCCCTAATAGCAGCTTTAAGATCTGTATTTTAAAAATAAATGGAATTCAACTACCCCAGCCTGCTTATCAAACACAAGCTTCAACTGCAAACACCCCATTCTTCCCAGCACAAAGCTCACTGCCTGGGTAACCCCAGGGTATGAGCCACTGCAGCACCGCAGCACAAAAAGTCACCCACCTTCCAGGCCTGTTGTAGGTGATGCAGATTCACAGCGTCCCCCCTGAGCTGAATCCTGCATTAACAACACGGGCTCAACTGACACCACATGGAAGAGTAATACAACAGCCAGAGCTTGTCTCCATACTCCACAATTGTGAATAGCCACAATGCCATACTGAAACAATGACTGGGGGAACGATACTGGCTTGCAGTGAGGCTGACTCATGCGTGGCAAAGGAATCAGTCAGTCATCTGTGTCAAGATTTTCTTCATTAACCAAACAAGTCACAATAAACCGATTTACGAAGTCTACTACTCATTTTAAGTGGGTTTCTTCGTTCCGATACCATGCATGTCCCATGATAGTGTTTTACAGTACAATGCAGTGGAAGACATCCAGAAAGCTGTGTCTCTCATTGTGGATCAGACACTTCCGCGTAACTAACACAAATGGGGATGTAACTAACAACAAGCGAACAAAAGAACTGCACTCATCTGCAAGCATTTATACCCACAATACACTTCAACTTAAAATCCAGGTTACTTTCTCCCAACACCCTGATGCTATCAAACACAAGGCTTAAAAAGGTGCTCTGCTCCTTGGGGAGCCTGTTACCAGCCACCCATCAGAATCACAGCCGCACATTTAAACCTTTTCTTTTTTAATGTTAACATTCTCTTACCGCTTCCAAAGCTTTGGTTACACCTCATCTTAATTCAGCAATCCCTAACAGACAATAAACTTTAAAAGAAATGACAACATTCAGTGAGCAGTTTTGTACGCTTATTTCCATGACTGTGCTATGAGGCTGGATTGACAAGGGAACAGAACTGTGTTTTCAGTTCCCTTGGTGCAGTACCTTTGAGAAGCTGCACGATCAGAATTTCATGTCTATAAATCTATTCTCAATCTCCAAACTGCCAATGCAAATGATCTATTTCAGATTCTTCCAGGACGTTCTGGTTATTAAAAGTACACGTGCTCTGCCATGAAACTCTTCGGTGAGGAGTTAAGGGAGCAAACGTTTATCTTCTAGCTAGTCTATTATCTAAAAAACCTCTATTCTCCTCACTGCTTCCCATAGTTTATTTCTTGCGCTATTGTTCATTTCAAGGCAGATGCACTACAGAGCACAGTTTCTGTCTTACTGCTGCAATTTTAGTTTCAACGTGAAGACTTTACATTTAGTTAGAACCAGAGGTTATCTGGAAGTCTAAGGTTCCATGATAGTTAACAGAGATACAGCCAAAATGTCTGTACTGTAATGAGTGATTCAGCTAATCCTAAAATAGACGTGTTAACTGGCCTGTCACCCTTAATCCCATGATTTCTGCTACGTCACTTTCACCTGCAAACTTCACAGTAACAGAGTACAAGGTCTGTACTGGTGCTAGAAAGAAACTCCAGCTACTCACCACCCTCCTTTCTGCTGCCTACAGCTGGGGCTTTGCCGAGATTCTGTTCAGAACACCTCAACAGCTACCCTTGGTAGCCATCCCAAGTACCTCAACAACTCATTTTCCACATCATCGTCCCTCCCAACAACAGCACAGGCTCAAGGAACCATAACTTTCCTTAGTCCATCCCTTCCACTTTAAGCATACGAAAATTTTTAAG
The DNA here is from genome assembly GCF_000690775.1 of Eurypyga helias. NCBI lineage: Eukaryota > Metazoa > Chordata > Aves > Eurypygiformes > Eurypygidae > Eurypyga > Eurypyga helias. The sequence continues at coordinate 4,050 of NW_010253294.1, read as the reverse complement.
AAAGAAAACCTGTAGGATGAACTTAAATCTTTATGTCACTGTAGGAATCGGTCTATCTTAAGGATAGTAAATACCACATCTTCATTTGATTTTCAAGCTTTTTCTAGACTACATGGCTATAGCATTAAAAATCAGAGGCTTTTCACACCATCAGACTTTAGGAGATTAACTAAACTGAGTAGTGGTACTGCTCACTGGTGGACTGACTAAACCAGTTAACTGCTTTCAAGTAACTCCTCCACCTACCCTGAAAAACTGATCTTACGACCCTTTATCACTGCTGGTGCTCAGCTCTCTGCCAGTAAACAAGACATGAAGAGCAGTGCCGGGCGAGGTGGGAAAGGTGTCAACTATCAGGTCCTTCCATACAGCAAACACAGGGATCCTCGGGGTTCATCTAGGCAAGACCCTTAGGAGAGGGCCTAGAAATCGTGTCTCACCCTGGCAGACCGCGAAGGAGGAGGCGCAGCATCCTGCCCAAGGTAACTGCGCTGGCAATAGGGCCTGCCTTACTGCAGGATTCTTGGGGACCTCCACACATGCACAGTAAAGCAAGAGCGGCTTCTTTGTGGCACCAGGATTTAGGGAAAATGGATGGCGTGCAGAAATAAACCTCAAGGATTATTATAAATAAACCTAAAGGATTCTCCATTTGCTCTACTTTGTTTTGTCACCTTGCAGAAACTGGCCACATCTTCAAGTTATTTCTCTGTACTACATATCTGTAAGGAAATACACAAACAGGTACAAAAAAAAATGCTTATTCCAAAATACTGTCAGCCTGCAGACAGCCTATCCATACCCCTGCAGGTGGGGATATATATCTGACAAAACCACATGGGGTTTATAGCAAATGTTTTTGTTAGGTCTGAGTTTATGTGATTTCTGGCACAGCATTTTGCCATGTGGAAGCTGCCTCAGAAAATCCATTTCCTATCAGGCAGAACTTTCTCCATTTCTTTACAATGGAAGAAAGTAAGAATAGCAGTGCATATTACTTGCCTACCTATATATGAATAGGTCAAAGAAACTGTTGCATTCTATGCTGCCATTTAAAAACCTCAAGAATCTAAAAAAAACCCCCGTCATTTCAATACACTCAACAGAAAGAAGAAACCTTTAAATATAACATCATAGCATGCGTAACAAGCTCGAAACATTACAAGGTGTTTCAGGACTAATATGCTTCACCTTCTTTTTTTCCAAAGCAATGAAATACAAGCAGGAACAAAACTGTCTATGAAGGAATATTTATGTTACATCAAAGCCTATTCCTGCTCCTCATACAAAATATTAAACTGAAGCTTAGATGATGAGAAAGCAAGCATTAAAACTTCAGTTTCTGTGCTCACATTGAGTAGAACACGTAACAGACATGTTTTGCAATGTGAAAGCTGTTTCTGAAAGCCCAAAACTTGATTCAGTCTCATCTGCAATGCTGTTTTATTAACAATACCCTGGAACTCAGTTGCTGGTGCAGCTTGAGAACAACAGTAACACTTCTGACACCAGGATTTTCCTCCAAGAGCTTATATCCACATGTGCTTAAGGTCTGCCTTGGCTAGCACTGAGGCTTGCAAAGAACTACCTTAAGGAGAAACAGCCACAAGTATGCACTGTTCCACTCAACTGTATCTCATTTTATCCAAAACAGGTTGTTGCTGCAGTTACTCTGTAGACCTAGGAGTCTGCTGTTTCTACACATGGAATAATCTTCCTCAAGTAACACAGGCTACATCTGCACCTCCGTTTCCCACCGGGATCTGAACATAAACTTTACACTATTTACTATCATCTTGATTTCTGTTTGAGTGAAGCCTAAACACTGGGTAGAACTGAACAAGAAAGGATACCTAGGGAAAGTTAAAATACTCTGAAAAATAGACTTTGCTTCTCAGTATCGAATGTGATTTGAGAGCACTCAAAATTATTTTTAATGGATTTCATCTTTCCATTTTAATAGTCACTTTTCTTCCCCCCACTGTTGTTTTGTTGCGAGTAAATCTTAATTTTATCTTCAAAATACCAGACACACTAGTTCTATCAAGCTTGTTTCTGTTTGCAGAGTTCCAACCTCCCTGTGGCCACACTAGGATAAGTAACGAAATCCTCTTCACCAAAGAAACACGTGAATTTCAATAAAATGTTAATCGAAACCCGAATCTGAATCTAAGTTAAACTGATGAGGTTCCCTTAACGTTATACAGACTGTAAATGTTGTACTTTACCTCCATATCTGACAGTAGTGGCTGGTTAGTTCTGGATGGCTGCTTGGTCCGTGGTGCCTTTGGTGGCCTCTTAACTGGCTGGTGACCAGGTTTTGGAATAATTTTACCAGCTGATACAACAGAGTAAAATCTTGATGATGCATTCCAAAGCTTTTTAATATGCCCTGTATTGAGCTTGTTTCCCGTCACCACCACACCAAAACATTTCCAGGATGGGAAAAAAACCTCCCCGCTCTGATAATAAACATTTTTTCCCACAGCCGATACATTTCCTTGGAGCAGCTGCCAATTCTTGACTTGCACACATGGACTTGTCAAACAAGGGGGAGCGGTTTTCAGAGCATACAAATTCCAAGACGTTGCAGTCTTGTGAGCTGTTCTGTCAACTTTGTTATCCAGCTTCAATAGTGGACATCCAGTTTTATTAAAGCTTTGGCACTGACATACTGTTGTTAAATGGTGGAAAGATCCAGTCCGAAGGCGCAGAAGTTTCAGTCTCATTGCTTCCCTCAGAACTGTATTTAAAACAAAGAAAATCATCCATCAACCCTTTGGAAAGAAATAATATTATTTTTCCCCCTTATCTAAAAGGTGACCCATACTCCTTTCGCTTGAGTTAGCACTCCTAAGCACATGAACATTGGTGGGATTAAACAGCTGTTTTCCAACGCTATGGAAATAACTAAGATCAAAACACATTATTGAGCTATGTGCTTGCAACATATGGTGCAAAAGTAGAATTGGTTGCCACGTCAGTATGTAAGCAAGCATCTCTTCCTTCTGTTGCTCATTCTGTGCAGCAGCCTGCACTCTCAGTAACCCACTGACGAAATTACTCATGAACAAGCACACACCTTAAAAAGGACATCAGACTCCGTGAATCATTATTTTATACAGAATAAATCAACAAGTAGATTACTCTGTGCTTGTATGGGAATGTCGCCTGTGGAATATACAGCGATCGCCATCACCTCAAAATGCTGTATCACAAACATCCAAGCACAGATCCAGCTCTGTTTGTCTGTCTTGACTAGGGCAAGACCCGAGTCAGTGGGGTTATGGTCTCGATCCTGCTATTACTTACTGGTACAACAGAGACTGCAAGGCCTGCTGGCAGATCTACCTGTGCTGACAGAAGCACAACAGTCTCCTTATTCTGTTTTTCCAGACTAAAAGCAAGCTTATTTAAGCTACGTTGTACGAGCTAATCAAATAAACTCCAAATGTATTCACAGGCTGAACAACTCGGTGGGTGTGTTTCACTTGCCGAAAAAGCGCAGCATCAAATCCCTGCCCCCATTGGCTTTTATTAACCAAGAACATTTCCTTTGTGATACAAAACCCACCTCCAGCAAGTTATTAACAACTGCGAAGTCATTAAGTTGTATAGTTTGAAATAAATCCCGATTTCAGAGTATTTTTCACAAACGGTGCAAAGAAGGGACAAGGGAGAAGCCTCAGGTAGCACAGGCTAACTAGCGGAAAGAGGCTCGCAAGTGCCAGGCAGATCGGACTCTCCCAGCCAACAAAACCTTGTGGCGAATCGCAGTGATCCCAAAGGTGGTTTTCCAACTGCGCAGGCTTACAGCAAATCACATGGAAGCAGTGATCATCGACTAAATTCCATGGAAGGGCCTTGACACCAGGTTTGCAGGAGCAGAGGCACCAAGTCAGGCAAGAGCTGCCACCACAAGGCAGCAGGTGCCATCTCCGAACGGCACAGAGAGATCGGCACCTTGTTTTCCAACGTCTCGTTAACACAAGAGCACACTTTATTCACGCCTGCTCCTTGCCAGCCGGGGAGTCCAAGCCTACTGTGCCA
>NW_010253293.1:0-2718 GCF_000690775.1 Eurypyga helias | reverse complement strand
ATAACGGGGATAACGGGGATAACAGCAGATACAGGATAACCGGGTACCGCTGGGAGAAATACGGGATACCCAGTTACCACCAGGGTACGGGGACAGGGATACGGGATAATGGGATAATGGGGATAACGGGATAACAACAGATACGGGATGCCTGGGTACCACTGGGAGAACGGGGACCAGGATACGGGATAACGGGATAACAGGAGACAGGGATACAGGACCAGGATAACGGGGATAACGGGATAAGAACAGATACGGGATACCCGGGTACCGCTGGGATAGTGGGGACAGGGATACGGGATAACGGGGATAACAGGGATAACGGGATAACAACAGATACAGGATACCAGGGTACCGCTGGGAGAACGGGGACAGGGATACGGGATAACGGGATAATGGGATAACAGGGATAACGGGGACAAGGCTATGGGATAATGGGAGAGCGGGGACCGGGATACAGGAGAACGGGAGACTGGGATAACGGGGATAACGGGGATGACAACAGATAGGGGATACCCGGGTACCGCTGGGAGAACGGGGACAGGGATACGGGATAACGGGATAACGAGGACAGGGATACGGGATACGGGATAACGGGGGCAGGGCTATGGGATAATGGGAGAGCGGGGACCGGGATACGGGGTGACGGGAGACTGGGATATGGGACAGGGATAACAGGGACAGGGATAACGGGGATAACGGGGTGACAAGAGATACGGGATACCCGGGTACCACTGGGAGAACGGGGACAGGGATACGGGATAACGGGATAACGAGGACAGGGATACGGGGTGACGGGATAACGGGGACAGGGCTATGGAATAATGGGAGAGCGGGGACCAGGATACGGGAAAACGGGATAACAGGAGACAGGGATACCGGACCAAGATAACGGGGATAACGGGGTAACAACGGATACGGGATACCCGGGTACCACCGGGGTACGGGGACAGGGATACGGGATAACGGGGACAGGGATATGGGACAGGGATAACGGGGTGACAGGGTGACGGGGACAGGGATACGGGATAACGGGGACAGGGATATGGGACAGGGATAACGGGGTGACAGGGATAACGGGATAATGGATAATGGAATCCCAACGGATAACGGGATAATGGGGATACTGGGTAATTGGGATAATGGGAGACACAGATAATGGGATAACGGGGATATCGGGGTAACTGGGACAGGGATAATGGGATAACGGGATAATGGATAATGGGATAACGGGGATATCGGGGTGATTGGGATAAAAGGGACATGGATAGTGGGATAACTGGGATAGAGGTAATTGGGATAATGGGGATACTGGGGTGATTGGGATAATGGGGTAACTGGGACAGGGATAACGGGAGAGCAGGAAACAGGGGTACCAGGATAACAGGGACATGGATAATGGGATAACTGGGACGATGGGGGAGGGTGGGATTGACGCGGAGACCGGGATAACGAGGGATGAGAGGGTGGAGTGGGATACTGGGATGGGATACTGGGATGAGCTGGGACACGGGGGTGGGGTGGGATACTGGGTTGAGATATGGAGATGGGATACGGGGATATGGGGATGAGCTGGGATGGGATACTGGGATGAGCTGGGATACAGGGATAGGATGGGATACTGGGATGGGATATTGGGTTGGGATATTGGGATACTGGGATACGGGGATAGGATACTGGGATGTGTGTTGAGATACGGAGATGGGATACGGGGATATGGGGATGAGCTGGGATGGGATACTGGGATGAGCTGGGATACAGGGATAGGATGGGATACTGGGATGGGATATTGGGTTGGGATATTGGGATACTGGGATACGGGGATAGGATACTGGGATGGGATGGAATACTGGGATATGGGGCTGGGATATTGGGTTGGGATACTGGGATACAGAGATGAGCTGGGATATACTGGGATGAGCTGGGATACAGGGATAGGATGGGATACTGGGATGGGATATTGGGTTGGGATATTGGGATACTGGGATACGGGGATAGGATACTGGGATGGGATGGAATACTGGGATATGGGGCTGGGATATTGGGTTGGGATACTGGGATACAGAGATGAGCTGGGATACAGGAATGGGATATAGGGATGGGATACTGGGATGGGGTGGGATACTGGGCTGAGCTGGGATGGGATACTGGGATGAGCTGGGAGGGGATAGTGGGATGGGATACTGGGATACAGGGCTGGGATACTGGGTTGGGATACTGGGATAAGGAGATGAGCTGGGACACGGGGATGGGATACTGGGATGGGATACTGGGATACTGGGATGAGCTGGGATACAGGAATGGGATATGGGGGGATACGTGGTTGTGCTGGGAGGGGATGCTGGGAGAAGCTGGGAGGGGATACTGGGATGGGATACTGGGATACAGGGCTGGGATACTGGGTTGGGATACTGGGATAAGGAGATGAGCTGGGACACGGGGAGGGGATACTGGGATGGGATACTGGGATACAGGGCTGGGACACTGGGTTGGGATACTGGGATACGGAGATGAGCTGGGACACGGGGATGGGATACTGGGATACTGGGATGAGCTGGGATACAGGAATGGGATATGGGGATGGGATACTGGGATGGGGTGGGATACTGGGATGAGCTGGGAGGGGATACTGGGATGGGATATGGGGATGGGATGGGATACTGGGATGAACTGGGATGGGGCTAAAGTGGGAATAAAGTGGGAATAAAGTGGGAATAA
>NW_010253292.1:6095-6771 GCF_000690775.1 Eurypyga helias | reverse complement strand
GGACGGTGGGGATGAAGGCTTGATGCCAGCCCCACATCTCGTGACACTGGGGACGAGGGGTTGATGCCAGCCCCACATCATGTGACACTGGGGACGAGGGGGTGATGCCAGCCCCATATCAAGTGACACCAAGGACAAAGGGGTGACGCCAGTGATGCTGGCCCTGTGGTGGGTGACCCCAGCCCAGTGGGAGGTGACTCTGGGGACAAAGGGGGTGACGCCAGAGTGCTGCTGGCCCTGTGGTGGGTGACTCTGGGGACAACGGGGGGTGACACAAGTGATGAGGAGGTGACACCAGCCCCACTTTAGGTGACCCCAAGGAGAAGGGGGTGACACCAGCCCCAGGGGATGTACCCCAGCCCCCCGGCAGGTGACAATACAAACAAGGGGGTGGGTGACACCAGTCCAGGGGGTGACACCAGCCCCACAGCAGGTGACACTGAGGACAAGGAGGTGACAACAGCCCTGTGGGGACCTCCAGGGCCATTCTGCCCCCTCCGAGCCTCTTTCACCCCCCAACCCATGACCAAACCCCACTGATTTTTCACCAAACTCCTCAAAACGCTCATTTTTCACCCCATCTCAGCCAAATCCCGTCCCCAAGTGCCACCGCGCCACCTCCCCCTTATCTCCCGAGCACCAAAATGGGCACCAACCCCCCCCACTCCCCCTCACA
>NW_010253292.1:1526-5833 GCF_000690775.1 Eurypyga helias | reverse complement strand
ACGTAACGAGATAAACGAAGGAGACGGAGGCAGCGAGAGAAGCCGCAAGGCGGAGGCACCCGGCAACCTTCCCGCGCGTGATCCGACCCCGTTTTGGGTTCATTCCCAAGGATTTTAGTTGATTTTCCTACTCCCCCCACAGTGTTGTGGAAGAAAACAGCGATGGGGGTGTTTTGCCCTAAAATGAAGCATTTCCCGCCTCCCGGAGCAGGGTTTTTGTGTGGGAAAAGGATGAAGCATCTCCTTGTTTTGCACCAAAATGGTGCTGGGAGGGGGATTTTGGGGGGTGCGGCTTGTCAAAGGGGTGCTGGAGCGGTGTGGGGTTGCACCCATGGGTGCTGGGAGCCTTGGGGGGTGGTGGTATGGGCGTCCCATGGGAGATTGGGGTGCTCCGGGGGATATTTTGGGTGCTTCAGGGGGGGTTGGGTGCACCCAAGGGGAGTTTTGGGGTGCACCCAGGGGGGTTTTTGGGGTGCTGGCCGCAGGGCTCACCTTCTCCAGGGTTTCAATGCGCTGTTTCAGCAGACGGTTCTCGGTGCGGAGGCGCTGTGGGCGGGGGGGGAATTGGGGGGGGATTAGGGCTTGGGTTTTTAATTAGGCCTTGGGGGGGGATTTGATGTCCCCACTGGGTCACTGGGCCTGGGGACAAGAGGATTCGGGGGTAAAGTGGCCCCAGGGATCGGTCAAGTGGCCCTGGGATGGCTTTATGTGGCCCTGGGGACAGGCTAAGTGGCCTTTAGGGACAGATTAAGTGATCCTGGGATGGGTCATGGTGGCTCCAGGATGGCCGAGGTGGCCACAGGGATGGGCTAAACATCCCCAAGGTGGGGAAAGTGGTCCCAGGATGGCTTAAGTGGCCCTTGGGACACCTTAAATAGCCCCTGGGATGGGTAAAAGTGGCCCTGGGGATGGGCTAAGCTGCCCCAGGATGTCTCAAGTGGCCCTGGGGACATCTTAAAAAGCCCCACAGATGGGTAAAAGTGGCCCCAGAATGGCTTAAGTGGCCCTGGGATGGCTTAAGTGGCCCCAGGGATGGGCTAAGCTGCCCCAATATGTCTCAAGTGTCCCCAGGATGGCTTAAGTGGCCTTTGGGGACACCTTAAATGGCCTCTGGGATGGGTAAAAGTGGCCCCATGATGACTTAAGCGGCCCTGGGGATGGGCTAAGCTGCTCCAGGATGTCTCAAGTGGCCCCAGGATGGCTTAAATGGCCCTTGGGGACACCTTAAATAGCCCTGGGATGGGTAAAAGTGGCCCCAGGATGGGTCAAAAGGTGCTGGGGACAGGCTAAATGGCACCCAGGACGGGCTAAGTGGCCCCGGGGACAGCTTAAATGGTCATGTGATGGGTCCAAGCGATCCCAGGATGGCTTAGATGGCTCCGGGGACGGGTGAAGTTGTCCCAGGATGGCTCAAGTGACCCCAGGAATGGGCTCCATGGCCCTGGGATGGCTCAAAGTGACCTCAGGGATGAGTCCAAGTGGCCCTGCGATGGCTCAAGCCATCCCAGTGTGGCTCAAACGGCTCTGGGAATGCGTCAAGTGACACTGGGAGGGGCCAAAGTGGTTCCAGGATGGCTTAGGTGGCCCTAGGATGGGCCAAGTGGCCACGAGGATGACTCAAGTGGCCCCAGGACGCCAACACTCGAGCTGTCTCACCTTGATCTCGATCTGCTCCTCCATCTCTTTGTTCTTGATGGCAGCGTACTCCTTCTCCAGCCTGCCCAGGACACGGGGACACGCTGGGACACGAGGACGGGGACCAAATCCCCTGGTCCTGCGCCTGACGGCACGAGGGGACCCCCTCCCCCAAGTGCAGGAACCTGTCTCACCTCTTCATCTTCTTGGGGTTGTACTTGACCTGGAAGGCCTTGAGGATGAGCTTGTCGGGGCAACTGTCGAACTGGTGCGGGATCACCTTCTGGAAGTACTGCAAGTGCGGAAAACGGCCGTGAAACACAGCCCCAAAACACAGGCCGTGGCGTAAACCAGCCCCGGAAAAGGTCCCGTTGGGGAAAAACAGCCCCAAAGCAGAGCCTCTTGGGCAAAACCACCCCCAAAATAGCGCCCATTGGGCAAAACCAGCCCCAAAGTAGGGCTCCCTTGGAGAAATCTGCCCCCAGACATGCCCTAGTTGCATAAATCCACCCCCAAATTCAGCCCATTGCATAAACCAGCCCCACAACATGGCCAATCGTGTGAACCTTAATTACAGCCCGTTGCATAAATCCACCACAAAACAGGGCTTGGGGAATAAATCGGCCCCGAACGCATCCGGCTGGGAGAAACCCGCCCCAAAATCCTAAATTTGGGAGTTAAACTGCCTCAAACGTGGACAAATCTGCCCAAAAATACATCCCCTTGGATGTCCTGATGGACAAATCTGCCCCAAAATACAGTGTGTTTGAGAAATCCGCCCCAAAATACATCCCCATTTAACAAATCCATCCCAAAACACATCCCCATTGGATAAAACCTTCCCAAAACACGTCCCCATTGGACAAATCTGTCCAAAACCCACGTCCCCATTGCACAAATCCACCCCAAAACAGGTCCCCGTTGGATAAATCCGCCCCAAATCATGTCCCTGTTGGACAAATCCATCCCAAAACACATCCTGACGGACAATCCATCCCAAAACACATCCGCATTGGACAAATCCATCCCAAAACAGATTCCAATTGGACAAATCCACACAAAAACATGACCCCGCTGGACAAATCTCTCGCAAAACACGTCCTGATGGAAAAATCCATCCTGAAAAATGTCCCTGCTGGACAAACCCACCCCAAATCACATTCCCATTGGACCAATATGACCCAAAACATGTCCCCATTGGACAAATCCATCCCAAAACACATCTTGATGGACAATCCATCCCGAAACACATCCCCATTGGACAAATCCACACAAAAACATGTCCTGATGGACAAATCCATACTGAAACACGTCCCTGTGGGACAAATCTGCCCTGAAACATGACCCCATTGGACAAATCCACCCCAAAACATGACCCCACTGGACAAATCCATACCAAAACACGTCCCCATTGGATCAATCTGCCCTGAAACACATTCCCATTGGACAAATCTTCCTCAAAGCACTTTTCTGTTGGACAAATTCACCCAAAACAGATTCCCATTGGACAAATCTGTCCCAAAACATGTCCCTGCTGGACAAATCCACCTCGAAACATGTCCCCACTTGACGAATTTGCCCCAAAACACATCCCTATTGGACAAATCCACCCCAAAACACGTCCCCACTGGACAAATCCGCCCTGAAACATGTCCCCATTGGACAACTCCATACTGAAACACGTCTCCGTTATGTCCCCATTGGACAAATCCACCCGAAAACATAATCCCATTGGACAAATCCGTCCCGAAACACGTTCCCATTGGACAAATTTGCCCTGAAACATGACCTCACTGGACCAGTCCGCCCCAAAACACAACCCCAACAAATCCACCCGAAAACATAATCCCATTGGACAAATCCGTCCCGAAACACGTTCCCATTGGACAAATTTGCCCATACTGAAACACGTCTCCGTTATGTCCCCATTGGACAAATCCACCCGAAAACATAATCCCATTGGACAAATCCCTCCCGAAACACGTTCCCATTGGACAAATTTGCCCCGAAACACGTCCCCATTGGACCAATCTGCCCCGAAACACGTCCTTGCTGGAGCAATCCACCCCAAAACATGACCCCATTGGACAAATCCATCCTGAAACACGTCCCCATTGGACAAATTTGCCCCGAAACACGTCCCCATTGGACAAATCTGTCCCGAAACACGTCCCCATTGGACAAATCTGTCCCGAAACACGTCCCCATTGGACAAATCTGTCCCGAAACACGTCCCCATTGGACAAATCTGTCCCGAAACACGTCCCCATTGGACAAATCTGTCCCGAAACACACACTGACACACGTTCCCATTGGACCAATCCACCCCGAAACACGTCCCCATTGGACCAATCCACCCTGAAACACGTCCCCATTAGACCAATCTGCCCCAAAACATGACCCCGTTGGACCGTTCTGCCCTGAAACACATCCCCATTGGACAAATCCGTCCTGAAACACCCCCCCATTGGACAAATCCGTCCTGAAACCCGTTCCCATTGGACCAATCCGCCCCAAAACACGTCCCCACTGGAGCAATCCACCACAAAACATGACCCCATTGGAGAAATCCATCCCGAAACACGTCCCCATTGGACACATCCACCCCAAAACACGACTCTGCTGGACCAATCCGCCCCAAAACATGTCCCCATTGGACAAATTTACCCCGC
>NW_010253292.1:0-676 GCF_000690775.1 Eurypyga helias | reverse complement strand
CATTGGACAAACCCCACCCGAAACACGTCCCCATTGGAGCCATGCGCCCCGAAACACATCCCCATTGGACAAATCCACCCCAAAACACGTCCCCATTGGACAAATCCACCCCAAAACACATCCCCGCCGGAGCAATCCGCCCCGCACCGGGGCGGGTACCTGGGACATGCCCTCCATGTCGAGCTGGACGAGCTCCGCCTGGTTGACCTGCAGCAGCGCCATCCCCACGCGGAAGACGATCTCCAGCCCCTGCGGGAAGGATCTGCGTTTCACCCCCCAACCCCGCCCCAAGGCCAGGATCCGGGCGTTTTCTCCCCAAAACCGGCGCGGGGAGAACGTTCCCACATCCAAGTGGGAGAGGGGGCCAGGGGTCCCTTTCCCGGCGTCGGGCGCGGCCCCGTTACCTCGTACATGAAGATGTCGAAGACGCGCGTGGCCACGGGAAGGGGGAAGGTGGTGAGGAAGAGGGTGAGGAACCAGGACGAGGCGTACATGGAGGTGAGGAAGCTCTGCGAGCGGAAGTGGATGTTCAGCTCCGGCAGCTGCTCCTGGACGTGAGAAATAAGGGAAATGAAGAGGGATGGGGGAAGTTTTTGGGGTCAGTTGTGGCTGTTGGGGTGTGAGAAGGTCCATGAGGTCTTGTGGAGATCCCCGAGGGGTCTCATGGAAGGTCTCT
>NW_010253291.1:37286-70104 GCF_000690775.1 Eurypyga helias | reverse complement strand
CTCCGCTGCCCTGGGCACGGCCGAGTGCGGGCGCTGCTGTGCTCTCCTGCCTGTCCGCAAGAACGTTTGGGGCAAACCAGCGCGCCCCGACAGCCCCTTTGCGTCTAGGGCGAGGCATTGTCACTACTGCAGCGCTAGAGAGGGACTCGCATAGCCGATCATCAGTGATCTCGTCATTTGCAAAGCTCTATTTATCCTTGAACTTTTTGGATCAGATCGAAGTCTGTGGTAAGAGGTAGAAGTAGGGGTGGGGTTTTTTTTGTCTGGTTTTAAGTTTTCTTTGGTTAAAGTACTGTCAGTTGTGTGCATCTAGATTCTCCCACCCACACTGCTGATAACCAAGGCAGCCTGTATTGGTGTAATTTACGTGTCTTTCAGCCAGAAGAAGGGGTTGCTGAAGTAGTGTGGGGGCCTTCTGCGTCTTTCACGTGCAAATTACACCAGCTGAGATTTCTCAAATACCTGTAGAGTAGGCGTAAGTAAAGTTCCAATGATATCTATATAGGTACAATGCAAGACTTTTGAACTAAAAAAAACCAAAACCAAAAAAAAAACCAACCAGCCACACCAATCACACGACTCCACTGAATTTGACATTTCATATCAAACATGGCCTATGCAATAAATCTCTCGGGCTAATTTAGAGGCGTATCTTGAACATGTGTGCTTGGCTGGAATACCTGGATTATTTCATAGGCTACAGTGTGTAACATACCACATTGTAGTCTATAGCCTGGACCTAACCGGTCTAAAATAATGTGGCCTGGCTCACTTCTGGTGAAATTCCACTACCTGAGGTAACACCATTTATTTCAGAGAAGTTAATTCCCATCACTGATCAGAGCTAATCCCTGGTTTGTATCTGTTTACATTGCCTAAAAATTTAGAGTGCCAGTTCCCAGTTTTTCACTGATTATAAAACTCAAACATTCTCCTGTTGATGTAAAAATACTAGAAGCACCAACACTCACATGTGCCAAGTGAGTATTGAAGTCATATGCTTGCTCTTTTAGTGACCCTAGAGTGTGATTTCACAATTCATATTATGTAGTGGCCGTATGTATTTTAAGTATTCCTGCCCCTCTTTTCTCCTATTCCAATTTCTTTTTTTTTTTTTTTTGGACCCTGGCTTGTGGTTGTGGGAGTGGTTTTGCTTAGTTTTGGGTTTCTTGCTGTTTTCATTTTTGAGAAGAAAATTTTCAAAGGCCAAATTATTTCCTTCATCTAGTTCACATGTTCCACAAACAGGTCTGCTGGTAAAAAGAGTAGATGAGCAACAGGTAGTGAGAAGCAAGCAGAATACTTTATCTGGATGTATGGGCAATTTAAATTGTTCTAATTTTGATAAGCACTTATGAAACCATGACCTTTGGGGGAGGTCATTATGGCCTTCCATAAGGCGTACTGATGTTATTGGTGTTAATATTATTTGAGCTTAATGCTCCATGAACTCCTCGTTTGTTCAGCCCAATATTGTCATGTGCATACAGCAACTGTCCTGTTTTGGAGAGCACAGATTGTCTGTAGCACTGGTATCAATTGCACAAAGAACAAGTGATAAATACTCTCAAAGAAACAGCTGTAGGTCCTGATACAAAGTTTGAAGCTAGTAGAAGGACTGTCATTAATTTTGTTTTGTCTTCTATTACGGTGGTATTCAAACTGGGCAGCTCATACCTCTGCTTCCAAATCACAGGCATTAAAAAAAAAAATCAGCCTAGAGTTCTGTGCAGCAGTAGTAATATTACTGCTGCCTTCTTTTCTACCTTTGGTATTTCAAAGACTTATTTACTTAAATACAGCATTTTTCTTGGGAATAAAACAAAGGGGCACCTCAAATTATACACTTGCTTGAATGTGAAATTTTGATTCTGACCTTTAATGCAGGTTTACCTTTGAGAAATGAAAGTATTTCTCTGTAGAGCTCTTAAGCACTTAGAGTATGGGACATAATGCAGCCCTGCCGTTGCTGGCAGAGGTGGGTCAGGTCAGTCACATGAAGGAGGAATGCAGCTGTTGTCCGTTACTGGCCTCTGAATATAGGTCCAAACTGACTTATTTCTCAGGGTCTAGTTGGAGGAGGAGGACGAATCTCACTGGCTCGGTACGTGAAGAGGCAAGTCCCGCGTTCTCCTCCGTTCCAAGAGAACGAGTGAGTGTTGTCCGACTCGTGTCCGAGCGCTAGCTGTTAGTCGGGACGGCCGACCCCGGGCAAGGTGCGGGCAGACCGTCTCCCGAAGGGAGCAACGCTGTCAGATGGCGGCTCCGGCAGCTCCCCGCTCCTGCCTAGAAATATTAGAGCAGCCTGGCTTCCCTGGGACCTGCCATTTGAGAAAGAAAAGTAACTTAACGCTGGCTGCAGGCGGGGTCAGGGTGATGTAACAGGAAGCTCTGATGTTTGGCTGCTGCTGCTGCCGCCGCTCCTCACTTACAATCTGACACGCCGCCGGCGCTGCCCGCAGCAGCGCGTCTCCGCGGAGCGGGGGCACCTCTCCCCCTGCAGCCAGCAGGCTCGGTGACTGGATTATACCCAGCGGGAGGATCAGCCTCTCCTAGGTCTCTCGTTTGGCCGGGGAGGGGACGGGAGGAAACATCTCCTTTCTCCCACAGTGAAAAGGGAAATCGACCCGATTTATCTGCAACCACTCTCCTAAAAACTCCGTGTGGTGAGTACTGATCAAACCAGTTTTATTGTTTTACCTAAGAACAGTATGTCTGTGCCATCTGAATGCGTTTATAGTTAGGCGTGTGTGTATGCTTCTACATTAACATCAGCATGTGATATGTAATCTGCAGGGGGAAAGGGGCATGAGGGAAAGCTTCGTTTATTTTTAGTGAGCGAAATGTTGAGCTGATTTTATGACTGGTGTTGTTATAATATATCCTTGAGGAAGTAATCAACGATTAATAGGTAGAAAGGGAGATAAAAATACCCTAATCAGCCCTTAAAGGATTCTGTCAAAAACCTCTAATATTAGCTAACCAAATTTCTCTTTCTGCATCTGGAGAGAATTAGAGACTCATTGGTTTGAAAAGGGTCCTTAAGACTAATTCAGTACAACTGGAGCTCTTTCAGGAGAAGCTGAATTAGGTGATCAAGTGGTGTAGATTTTCTTACTGAGTATTCCGTTAATCTCATTGACGTTATTGTAGTGGAAAGAGGTCATCCTTGAGTTATTTCATAATTAGGTTTTGTGTTGTAATTGCACAACTAAAAAGATAAAGGTTCTGTTTTGTTTGGACTTTCTGTTTGCTTGAGAAAAACTTAGCTCGAGTTTGAAACTTGTACGTGTGCCTAGGGTGTTCTTGTTTCAGATATTTCCCATAAACCCTGAACTGATTTATTGAAAGGTAATTGTTCATTTTCATTTCTTTGGGAAACTCTTAAACAGTGGGAGGTGTATGATTCTGTGCCTTCCAGTATCAGTTGACAGGTAAGCACCTTGTTACCTCAGCTTTCCAAACAGATGTGATATCCTCTGTTTTTATGAGTACAGTTGCGTTACTGAGATTGCTACATCTAGTGAGTTGCTTGTGTATGTAAGCAATGGATCTGTAGACTCAGGAAAAGAAATCTTGTTTCTGAAGGATTGTTAAGAAATAGTATAGGCTAGAAATCAGACTTGGATCGGATCTACGATAATTCACTTAGTTATCCATGTGTTTTACAGAGGCTGAGATTGAAATAATAATTTTAAAAAAAAAAAGGCTGATTTGTTTGTTTGTTTGTTCTCTACCTTAATAAACTTATGTCAGATACCTTGCGGCAGCTTTTGATGCTCTTACAATTGTGCCGACGCAGTCTTTCCAGTCATGTTGTGCATAGTGAGGATTTTGCCATTCATTTGCAGTAATAATGCATATAACAGTTTAAACCCATTCAGATCAGTGATGTGCTAAAAGCCTGATTGTTGTGCTCTGATTCTGAGGTCCTTTCAGTGGTTTGAAAGGAGACACACTAGATCTGAATAAATATGAATAAAAGCAGGTCTGAATCCATCTGTTTTCTTTCAAAGTACACATGCTGCAATACTGTTTGAAATTATCCATTAAAAATAATTATCTGTATTTTCACAGTATTTATTTTTTGTCGTTTGCTTAGAGTCTTATTGCCTTTACTGCATATAGGAGCGATCCCAAAGTCTTTGAAAATCTTCAGTACAAAAGGCACTTGGTGATACTAAATCAAACAAGATGACACTTCAGATAAGAAGTGTTCATGTTGTTTTAATGATCAGTGCAGTAGGGACAACTCCTTCAGAAGTATTTCAGCTAAATGGTTTAGATTCTTATTTTTTGCTCTTCTCAAGTTACTGGTTTAGGTTGTGGTGGGACTGCCCACATAGGAAGTGTCAGACACATATGTGTTTGCAGGTTTTATGCCAGAATCTACATTATTTGCAGACTAAGCAAATACAGTGGCAGAATAGCAATGTAGAATAGTGTGATTGCCCTTTTTAGAGTGCCAAACTGAGTACCTGAATATGCATAACATGCACTGCAAGTTCAGTTGTGTCCTGCCAACTTCAAATGTTACCCTACTCTGAATTCCTGATCCGCTGGAGTCTTGCTCCACATTAAGAAATGTAGTATTTGTCCCCTTGAATAGGGTCTTCCTGATAAAGCACAACTGTTAAAATCCTGGCCCATTGCAAGCCAGTGGGAATTTTTCCACTGACAGCAAAGGGCAGGATATTCCTAAATGTGGGTGTTTTTCCATTGAAAGAGTTATACATACATTACCCATCCAGTCACTTGCCTTCTGCAGTGTGTTGGCAGTTGGGTTTTCATAACTTCTATCACTTTTGAATGCTTACGTTGAAAAACACAAATCTGCATGTCTCATTGTGGCTGACTAACATCTTACCTGGCTAAATAAAGGGGCCTACTTGGAAATGCATTATTGTTCTGTGGGCTGTCTGGGTATTGCAGTCCGGGTTTAGACTATAATACTAATCAGAACAAAACTGGAGGAAGAAAGCACACAAACACATTTCCTTTGCTACCAATATAATTACTAAGTTAGTTCTGTATTCTGTGCATTCAAGTTAATTAGCTGCTTCCAACAGCATTCCTGTCATGTGCAAGAGCTGCGTAGGATTGGACCCACAAGAGTCCATGAAATCACACAGATAAAAGATTCAAACCAGCCCACGGTCATTGGGAAGCAACTATTGCTATCAATATGTTTTTAATAATAACATGTACACAGTGATAATTAAAAGGTATATATCTAGTCAATTCTGTAGTAAATACTGGTATACCAAAAGCTGTTTATGAAAGCAATTGAAGAAATTTCTCCAATGAGAAGTCCAAGTCTACGCTTAGGAAAACAAAATAGAATTTCTTTTTAAAAAGTTGTTCCCATCTGTTCCCAATGTGTTTACAGTGTTCTTGATTTACTAGCAAAATTCCTTCTGTGCTTCTGATTAGCTGTCATTCTTACAGAGTGTATACACAATATTGGCATTACCTTAGTCTTACAGTCAGCTCTGTTCCAAAAGCATGTGTAGCTATGTCACTGCATTTCATATGTAGCAGTTTCCTTGGATAAGCTTTACACTTACTGAAAACAGTCTTTTAGTTGCTCATGTAGCTGTTCTGTTACTGGGAAATATTTTAAATCTTTGGTGCAGCAAATTGTTAGAGGTCTGGAATTAACTCTATCCTTGATAAGGAATGGATATTACCAAAACAGATGTGAGTTGACAAACAAATGACTTGAAGCAGTAAAATAAATCTGGAAGTGTGTGTGTGGGTGTATGTGTATTAGGCATATAACAATATGTATAATATTCTATTTCTATGTACATATGTACACTATATTCGAGTCTATATCATGCTGAGTTTTATTATTCCTATTGTATCAACTAAAGAGAGAATGTGTACATTTTGAAAGAGGATTTCAAAATAAATTAGTCCTAAACCTCATCCTTTGTTTAGAAAACCATGAGACTTGAGTGTTAATATCTTAAATTGAACACAATTGAATGTTGTTTCCTTTTAATATTTAAAACAAAAATAAGAAAGCTTTCTCTAGGTGTTCACAACCTTTTTTTTTTTTTTTTTTCTTTTACACCCCTTGGCAATTCTGTTGTTTTCAGTGTAATACGCTGTCACAGAGCAGCAGAAATTAGCCTGTTACATACCTGTTATCTTAATGGATAATTCTACAGCCAGTGCAGTACAATATTAAGAACTTCTTACTAAATTTATTTCCATTAGAGCATTTGTTATTAGAAATACTTTTTCTTTTTGTCCTGTTTTAGAATCTGGGCAAAACTGGAAGGCTAAACTTTTGCATTCTCAAAGCTTTGTTTTCACAGTTCTCTCTCATGCATCTCTGCCTTAGTCTCCCAAGCTTGTTTATACTGTTTACATTTTCCCAGCAAAGTAATTCTTTTTCTGCCCTAGTTCCATGCAAACACTTTCAATCATTGCTGCAGTATACGCTGTCCAAAATAACAGAAGTGATTTATTTGCTTTTCTTTGGAAAGATGCATTTGAAATGCACTTAACTGAATGTAATGCATTAAAAAAAGACTTCACATGAGAAGCAATATACTCACTTCGAGAAAAGAAACAGATTTTCAAATGGTGTAAATTTGCATGTGCCTCTGAAGCTGTTACTTTTTAATGTAGCATAGATGGCATCCAAGACTTCTGACAGTTTTGGCCACTATTAAGCTGTAGCTGACGGTTAAGATACTAATTGAATTTTAGAAAATAAAACATTGTTGTATTTCTGGATTTATTCCTGGATTGTGCAGACCTTATTTAAAAAATATCCTCCAAAAAATTAGTGACAGAGCTTTGTTTAATGAAGCCCATACTAGCCTGACTTCCCATATAATACCAAGGACAAGGAGCAAAACAATGAGATTAGTCTCTTTTTTTCTTTTTTTTTTTTTTTTAATTATTATTTTAAAGCAGCTACCTCGTATACTGCAGTATACCATCAGCAGTGTTTAGGCTGAATATCCTTTTGGTTCCTAAAAGCTGTCATCATTTCCATAGACTCTTTGATAATTCTGAACTTGAAAACTACACAACTATGCTGCTTGTATGGGCATAAAGTGTTATTATTTGTATTACCATTTAGATTTTCCCCTCACTTTTTTTCTCACCCATTACAATGGTGATACCTTGGAAAATAATTTTAATCAATTCTGTATTCTTTTAATACTGTTAATGCTAGTAGAGTTTTATTAAAGGTAAAGATTTACTAAGAATATATATCTGTACCAAAACTCATTTGGTTTAGTCTTTAAAATATTTTTCATATTAATATTATCATAAATTAATGTAGTTTGTTTCCCAATGTTGTGCTCTATAATCCTTCCTGTATAGAAATTTAAAAATTTATGTATTTCAGAAATTAATAAGAGCTTTAGACATCATGCTTCTCTCCTCTATGGCTGTATCTATGTATTTCTTTACTGCCCTAGATGAAACAAAAAATGAGATACTGTACAACCTTTTTATTATTAAAAGGGCCTGTTCTTGCCATAATTATTCTGCCATGTTCCGTGTAATGGGGATATCTGCCCGTTCGTTTCTGTTAGTGAAATCCAGCAGGTGTCACTCTGGGGACTAAATAAGGAATATTTCACAAATAGAGATAAATTTGTTCGGGAGATGACATGTAGAATTTAGAAGTATTCAAATCCATCTTTCCAGGGTATGGATGGTTTTTGTCCATGCTTGATCTTTTTTTTTTTTTTTTTTTTAATTACGTCATTTAATGGAAGTATTCATCTTTCTGTGTATCCCTTGGAACATGAAAAATGGCACAGTAGTTAGTATCAGACAATAATAGATGTTTTACTCGCAGGTGTCTATTTTGAAACATAAAGACCTGGGAGTCAGTTGGATATTGCCTTTATTATATTAAATAATGCTTTTGTCATCTTCTCTGGGTACCAAGATTGTTCTTTTTGTCCATGGAAATTCTGGTTGCACAAGTGATGTGTTTTCACTGATGCTGAATCCAAGGAGATGCCCTGCAGTAGGCTGGCCCAAGTGAACGGTCTATGAAACGGTCTATTGAAACGGTCTATTGAAACGGTCTACGTATTGTTGTCTGTTTGAATTAACTAAAATTGACACGATTGGTGGCTAATTATCCAAAGTTTTACAGTAAAAGTATTTGAAGAAGAGAAACCTTTTCATGTTATACTGAGTTGTTAGAACAAGAAAGCCAATGCTATATTTTTTGGGGGGTGAAAAAAAGAACACAGGTCAAGTTTGTTGTGCAGAATGTTCCTTTAGGGAGTGGTATAACAATGTGTGTGTTCCATTCTGGTGTATTTTTATGTGAGTGTATAACTCCATATTGTGAGGACTGCATATTGTGTGGAATAGGAGCATAATTGTTAAAGAACTTGTGGGTTTTTAGAGGGGATTCTTGTTTATTTCCCATGCTGTGTTAATGCCACCTTGTACTGAAACAAATAGCTCAGCAGGCAGCTTTGGAAGACAAACCACAAACACAAGATTGTTTTCAAATAGAAAGAAGTTGGGGGTTTTTTTGGTACGCATTTATTTTATTTGTATGCATTTGATACATTCATGCACACATGTATTTTTATATATGCATAAATGTGTGTATATATATAGCATTTTTACATGCGCATAGATGTATTTTACATATATATATTAAAAAAAAAAAAAATCTTGTTACAGAACTTGTAACCTCAGGCCACTTTTAACAAACCAGTTTCCTTTCTCTCACTTCTTTCTCCTGTTTAAGTCCCCATCCTGTTCCGTTTTTTATTCTATTCAACTTCCTTTCCTGTGATGACTCTGAATGAGTCACTTTGCCAGGCATTAAGAATGTGGCTTGACAGTATTTCTAAAAGCTTATCCTCCACTGGCTAATGCAGATTAAATTAACCTCTGCCTTATCCTTCCTCTCAGAGAGAAATGTCTGTCTTCACACGTCTAGTTTCTTGGAAGGGGGAGGTGGGGGCGAGAATCCTTTCCATAAATGACTGTATATTGAAATTCGTAGTCACCTTCCTTGAAGAGAAACCACAGATGTGTGTACTGTAACAGAGTATCAAGATTGGTAATCTTTTCTTAAAATGATTTAGTGTTTAGCTGGGAAAAAGTTAGTTTAAACAAGTTCAGGAAAGCCAAAATTAAGGCTCTTTCCTGAATGCTATTCAAGTATTCTGCATGACCACCATTCTGCATTTTTCATTTTTTATTAAATGCATTGTTTATTGGATCATGAAACATTGAAGGCCACCAGGATTGTGCTTTCTTACTATGTAGCTCGCAGCAATCGGAAAAAGCACATGCTTAGCACTAAGTGGGCACTTAAGTGCTGAACTAAATTGTAGCCTTTCTTGTGGTTATGGACATGCCAGTGTGATGTGGGGTTTGGAGAAAGGGTTGGGGTTGGGGTTTTTCCACCCTTTGCTTTTTTTCTATGTTTTGGACAGAGTTGGTAAAGAGGGATTTAAAAAGAAAAAATTCTAATCATAGAATCATGTATGTGCATCAAGAAATAAAAGCCTTTCTGCTGAAAACAAGCAGGGAAAATTATAGTCCTAGGGAAGAATAACTTTGGAAACCAGTATGCAAATGAGAGTAAGAGTTCACATCAAATGAAACCCTGTTATTGCTGTATTCTTGCCCCACAGACCTGGGGAATCTCATACTACATCAGTTTTCACTAAGGGACATCTCAAAGTTTATATCCCTTCTATCACTTTCTGCATGTTATGTCATAAGCATAATTGACATTGACACTAATTACACACCAGTGAGCAAAGCAGAAATAGAAAGTTTGTTCATTTCTCTTTGCTATCACTATACAGAGTTTATGTAAAACAAGAGTAATGGTTGTAATTGGAAAATCAAACAAGCCTGTCTGGAGCACAGTTATTCAGTATTCATTTAAACTTATGTTTAGTTTCTCATACTGGGAATGCTTATTTTCAGACTGAAGGAGGTTGATTTGAGCAGTCTGCAAATCTTGACAACGTCAGATTGATTATGGAAGTCACAGCATAGTCTTGTAAGAAACTTATGTCTTCCCACCCCACAATGGAGTGGATGGATGCTCTATCAGTATTTTCAAGTAAAGTAGGTAGTAAACTTCAGAAAAAAAAATCAGATGCTTTTAACTTTCAGTCTGAACCACTGGGGTAGGTGTTGAGCCTTGGTCTTTTTTTTGTTTGTTTGTTTTTTCCCCTCCCCCAATTATTTCAGAGGACATTGTACAAGTGGATTTTCTTCACTAGAGAAGATACCTCTTCTGAAAACTATGCATGCAATCCAAGGGTAGAATTCAGCCAATGTAGTTTAACTGGGCACTTTTTATTTAGAGCTACAGAGACTAGCTAGCAGACTATTTTATTAGCTAGCTAGCAGACTATTTTATGTCTGCTGAAATCCAAGGGTAGAATTCAGCCAATGTAGTTTAACTGGGCACTTTTTATTTAGAGCTACAGAGATAAAATAGTCTGCTGACATGCTAAGCTTTTCCTAGGGTCGCATTACAGCCCAGTGAAGGACATGGCAGTAATTCAGGGTTTGTTGGAAGGATGGCAAAATACTTGCACTGTCTCTGCAGGGGCACTGGGGCACCAGAGCAGGTCAATGTATAATGCCATCTGTAAGATTACGTGTGTACAGTCAGGGTGAAGTCACCACCAAAAGAGCCCAGATATAGGGCCCAACTGCAGTAAGCTTTCTAAGTTAGATTAGACAAAGGGAGAAAAGATACTGTTGAAACCTATTTTGTCCTTTGTAGACAGACTGGCATGACAGAGAGTTATCTGTGATAACCCAGCTTCCTCGGGGAATGCACGTTTGCCAAACCAAAGTATTCAAAAATAGCTTTATACCATGCAGGAATGTGGGACTTCCTAAGCCAAAAGTTTGTTTTGTTTTATTTTATTTTTACAATTTCTTTAGCCCTTCTGTTTCCTAGATTTCCAAGCTTTTGTATTTTTAAACGTTTACGACTTTTTAAAAGGACACTTGTCCAACTCCTCCTTCCTCGAGCACTAAATAACAGAAGAACAATGAAGTCTGGTAGCAAGGAAGATAAAATAATGGAAAGAATGACAATTGCACAAAGAAAAGAAATCTGAACCTCAAAATGTAGTTCCCATAGGAAAGTAAACTCTGAACAAATCAGTAAATGGAACGATGTTGGTTTTAGCATGACCTTCTAATTGCAGAGACAAAGCTGAGTCAGGTATCCTGTGGTCAGTCAAAAGCCATTTCTTTACATACATAGCCACTTGGATAAACTGAAAGATTCCTTTAGATGGTGAGAAATCTGTATTTGGAGTTGTGTATGACATGAATTCACAGTAGGGTTCTAAATTAATTGTCTATTCAGTATTGTAATTTGGCAACAAAAGCAGATGCTGGGTTTCAGTGCATGATGAAGTTAAGATGCCAGTAACTGCAGTGATAAGTTAGCTCATAGTTTCTCGTTAAAAGTGAGGGTGAAACATCTAGTTGACACACATGGAAGATGCTTATTATCACATCTCTTCTTTATCTGTGCAAGGGAAGGATCGTTCCTATTTCTGCTATCATGCTAACTTGAAATGTACTGACTGTAAGACCCCATGATCTCTCAGAATTTAAACATATGATTTTCCTTTTTCATTCCCATTCTTCTTGTCATTTGTTGCCCTTCATAGGTAAGATGATTCTCCTGTCTTCTCGGTGTTTAGAAATCCTTCAGGCATTTATAGGTGAACATTTCTGTCCTATTCAAGTTATACAAAGATGTGGGGTGGTTTTGTAAGGCTCCACATCCAGTTAATAGCCCACTCAAAACTTCCTTCAGTGTGCCGGGGTCTTTTTCTCACCTGTTATGTGGCATGATTTGTGCACGTGCAGTCCCACATTACATTGGTTCTTTTGCTGCCATGCATCCGCTATTAAAAAAAAATTGCTGAATGAGAGTAATAGAGAGGAACAATGGGCTATTACAGGATGTTTGAGACAGGGTCATTACAGTGTATTTTCTTGTGCAATCTTGTTATGAACAAGCTTCGTATTTACCAGCTTGCTTCATTTGTCAGCACCCTATTATTAGTGTTGTAAAGCTATGAACTGCTCATTTTCTAACAAAGTTCAATTTGATGAAATACAAATTTTATCTAATAGCTCTGTGGAAATATGCTTTTCAATATTTATATTAAATTTATATATTTTGTAAGTATTCAGTATGTATTTATCATCATTGGTAATGAGAAAATGAGCCAGGGAATTTTTCATTGTCAAACTGCAAATAAGCTCTAGTGTACATAGCAAAATGAAATCACAGAAGCTTATGATGAGCTGTTGAATTTGAAAGTCTAGATAGATCATTTTAAAAACTGCTTTTGAAGTTTGGAAAAAACCCAGCTTCTTCACAGTGCGGCTTTTTGACATACAGGATATTTTTTCTATAATTTCCAACACTTGGTATCCAAAGGGACACTTTGATGTAAAAGGTGAAGATAAGAAATAGCACCTAGTGGGTGTTTGAAGGAACTGTGTACTGTCGTTACTGCAATGTGTGATGAAATTAGCTGGAAACATCCTTAACTGTTTACAACTGTGCTCATTAGTGAGTGTCCTTCAGCTAGAGAATAACTAATGTGAAATAAGGAGTTCAAGCAAGAGTATTCAGTCAAATTTGGGATTGGGATACAGGGATTAGTAGAACAGAGATTTGGGATGCTGATGAAAACTGCGTATGTTTTCAGCATTGTATGAAAATGTCTCAATCTTTAAACAAGATGCATAATTTCTTTTAGATATGAGAATAGTCTTGCTTGTGTTCTTGGAATAAACGCAGCCCAGTTTGGAATACTGGGCTATATTTGTCTTATAGAACCTAAGGAATGGAAAACTAAGGGTACTGTAGGTCAGTACTGAGGTTAGCAGAACTTTGAGGGGGAAGTCTGGCAGCTGAATATCCTATAGCATGTCTCCGCTGCTGCCTTTTGTAAGCAAGGACAAGGGGGATGGGGGAATTGGCTACTACGGGAATATACATGTGAGTCTGGTTCTTGCAGAGTAAGAAACATGAATTGACAAGAAGTGTCAGTGGATGAGATTTAAATTAATGCAACTCATCAAAAGCTTTCCCAAACTGTACAGCTTTTGTCCAGTTTGACAAATAGCTCATTGGAACTGTTAGAGACCAACTGTTTTTCCTCAGCTCTCTGACTCCATTTGGCTTTTGAGGTTTCAGTTCCACAAAATCCTTGAAGTCACAAGTAGTGTACTTACACAGTTACACATACTTAGTGAAACTATAGGGATTGATATGCAGACCTCAAAACAAGGCCAAGGGTTTGCAAAACCAGCAACAATTTAAATGGAATTATAAATAAGGGGGGGAAAGCTAGTGACCAGCAAGAAAGTATTGAAAAGTATGTGTTGTAGAACTGGTTCTTGTCCACTGCGTCCACATCACTACTCCTTTTGAAGGTGAGTCATAGAGGGTGGTCAGTAATTATTTGCCATAGCTAATGTTATTTGTATCCACCTAACAAGGATTATTAATGTATCACTTGGTATAGGAAGGGGGAGTGTGCACTGCTTAATGCAAAAATAAAGCAACTAATTATTGCCAATCAAACAATATTCCTGTCATCTTAACTACAGTACAGTAGTTAATGTGTTGCTCTTAAAATACCGTATGATCTTATGTGCATCTAAGCAAGAAAACTGAACTGAAAAAAGCTCCAGGAAATACATGTGAATTTCCAGAATCCATTTGTAACTTTTTAAAGCAAACACTTACATGCTTAGAGCACTGAACATGTCAAAAGGACTGTGTGTGATGATATTTTAAATCAGCTGGGTTTTCTTAAAGAATAACTATCTGAAAAAGCACTGGGTATCTTGGGTGTATGTCATGCCAGGAAAGGAAACACACCTGTGGTTAAAAATGATTTCTGTTGGGTTTCCAGTGGGATAATCTGCAACTGGCTGCTGAAAAATCTTTCTTTTGACTCTCTCAACAGAGAAGTTGTAAGCATACTATGGTGGAAAATAAATGAGTTCCAGCCTCATAGAGGGGGATGAACTCAGCTTGTCAGAGACAGACAGTTGTTTCCTGACATTGGGCACTTGGTTAACAACTTCCAGTGTTTGAAGATGTCATGGGTCGTATGGATTCTGTGTGTTTGTGGCCCTTTGGGCTTAACAGGAAGGTCACCAAGTTATCGAGCAACTGCTGCCTGTTTGAAGAGATTCAACTGCCTTTCCTGCCACACTGCTGGAGAACCTCTGCTTTCAAAAAGAAAATAGTGCTGTTCCTGTGAATTTGCCAGTATCTAGATCTTGTTTTCTAGCTAAAAACAGAAGAAAAAAAAAGGCAAGTGTAATTCTTTTCATTCACCTTTCTTCTGTGTTCCACCTGATCCTTTTTGATACTCTTCATGTAGCATAATCTCTGTGAAGCAACCAAATATGTCTGTGCTCCATTTCTTTTTCTATGCTCCGAGAGTCTTGAACTGCTGCCTTTCTAAAGCGAGCTGTATGCCCAAATCTTTAGAAGAAGGATTCCCACTTACTTGCAGTGCTCTGGAAGAACTTACTATGTTTTCCACATAAAACCTGAGGGTATTTGTTGTAATAAAGCATAGAACAATTCTTGCTCACCGAACCTGTATGGCTAATACAGGTGGGTTTGGTGGTTGAGCCACAAACTTTCTTCCCTCAGTAGATCTTTTGACTTTATCCTGATTGCATGAGAGCATGGCTATCAGAAGACCTGTTTCTAAGTTACATCTCTTTCAAAGAGGTTCAAGATATACACATGGAAATTCTAGTTATGTGGTCATTTGCAGGAATGTAACTCCCTTTATTTTTGTAGCCACTGTTAAGGGATAACTAACACAAAATCAGGGTTTGTTTGGGTTTTTTTTATTCTCCAAAATGTAGCAAGAATGTTATCATTGTTACCGATAGATGATCCCTTTCCACAGTCTGTCCACGCACTATTTTCCTTGTTTTGTATAAGGCAGGTAAAGTTTGTAACATCCTGTTTTATTTATGAGCCATATCTGTACATATTTGAATCCTGTGTTTGAAGTCACAACACAGTGCTCAAGAAAGAGAAATCCTTGATCTTTATTGGAAAACCATTTGGTAACTAACTGAATAAAACTGCAACTCCTGTTGGGTGTTTGTTTTAAATAGCACCAACTAATACTGTTTCCAAATGAAAAAGGTGAAGTGATTCATATGAGATCAGGGTGGTCTTGTGTAATCCCCAAAATTCAGGCTGTACCATGTTGCACATGGGTAAGGAATGGGGAAACAGAGTTTTATTACAGGTCACTCTTTCTTTCAAGTTCACATGCCTCTGCAGTTCCTACTGTTTTGCTAGAGTTGGAATGAAAGTATCAAAATACTATGGGAAAAAAAGCTGCTTTTGCATTATTTGTGGCAGGCTAATAATCTGGGAGTATCTAAAACACCATCAGAAAGCCTGTTCTCATGAGATTCCTGTCCACGTTTCCAGACCAACAAATCTGGAACATCATCCAAAGAAGTGTAGATACTTATACGATTATACAATTACAGCAGAGTTCGGGGTTAAGATTTTTTTATGTTTTTGTGTCTGGTTGTTTTGGGCTCTTTTTTTGTTTTGTTTGTTTGCAGTTTTTCCATTGTCACTTTTTATATAAAGATTTATGCATAGTTTTAGCTCTTTTCTATTGTTTCACTCTTGTCTTCTCGGCTGTGTAAGAATTTCCTTTGTCCCTTTCCCTTGGTAATGTTGTTTTAATCCAGATCGATAATTGTTCATTCTCATAGGAATAGGTGTCATATTTTTTTTTATGAGTAACTCCATTAAAGTGGAGGGTGATGAGAATTTTGCAGTCCACCTGCAGGATGAACTGTAGAACCTGTTCATACTCATTTTCTAATTACAGCTCTATCGCTACTGAAGATTAACCCAAATTAGTGAGTGGATTTTATTTAAGAAAATGTTTTTTTCTGTGCTTAGTTTCAGGTAGATTTAATGATGAGTTTGCATGTTATTGCTATCTCAATTTTTCCTTACTAACAATCTTACAATCTTGCTAGATGTAAATGTTTCATAGTTTTAGACACAGTCAATTTCTTTGTTCAGGTAATATTCTAGAAGTACAAGACATGCAAATGTAACTCTGGAAAAGCCAGGTATTAACGCAAGGGCCACCATGAGCAAGCAGCTTGTTTGCTAGACTGTATAGGTGATATAGTTGTCAGTGTTATTGCTGTGTTAGTATTCAACACTAATTAATTCCATTGCTTGACCAAGAGTGCTTAGAGACCATGTTATCATTCTAGCAGAGTCCTGCCAGGTGTCATATGCTGTTTCTTGGTTTGTTGTTTTTTTTTGTTTTGTTTTGTTTTTTCTCAGGGAAATAGGATTGAGCTCACTGGAACTGTTTCTCATCTTTCACTGATATAAATCAGTAAACATAATCATTCAAAGAAAAGCACATTTGACATACATTATCTCTGTGGACAAATATATATTACGCAGTGCTCACTCGTATTTCTGGTTCATTGATTCTATAATAAGTAAACTGGTAAGATATGTGTGGTTTGAATTTTATTTATGACATTAGCATCCATATTCTCCTAATACAGTTTGATGATCACATAAACTTAAATGAATTTGCCTTTTAGAAGGCAAAACTTTGTGATGTATATAAGGGGAAAAAACACTGGTCAGCACAATTTGTGACTACAGAATGTATTAGGGTGCTCTTTTAGAATTTATCATTATTATTTAAATGTATTTTCATGGGGAAAATGTACTTCTCTAGCACCTACATACTGATGCAGCTGCTCCAAGGAAATACTTGCATATAGAAATAATGTTCATAAGATTTCTGTTAGGTGAGAGGCTTAGGAAAATATATTCATGGTGAATAAGGAGGGAAAAATACAGCTCTTGGTAGATGTTAGTGTTTATTGCACTGGGCAGACCTGGGCTGGCACCCTGTATTCAGCAAACATTGAGTTCGGTTTCAAAATTGTAATTATTAGATAAATTATTGCACCTGTGTACACTCTGTTAATATGAAGGATACAGAAGGCTCCATGGCTTATCCAGATATGCTGCTACTTATTTGATGAACTGAATTTGTTCATTGATTCCTGATCCTTGGGCTTCAGCCTCAGCACCCTCCCACCCCACCTAGTATAAAATCGTACAAATTTTTTATACACTTAATGTGCATATCTGCTGCAGTAAAAACAACATAATGGAAAACATGTGCCTCCAAAATAAATCAGGTCAGAGAGGACTTACTACTAACAGTCTGTTCTTCAGTCTGAGATGGCATAGGTATGTGCTTATATTTGCTGATAAATATGATTTTTTCTTTTGCTCCGAATTTGTGAATTGGCTCCTGGGTATTGCACCTAACTGAGGAAGTAGATCAGTTTTTACAAATATTAAGTGGCTGATAGGGTAACTTCTGTAACACAAGTACCAGAAATATTCTGGCTAAATCAGTTTCAAGGTACTGTTGATCTGTATGTAATCATACCATATATTCATACCATATTCTATACATATTTGTCCCATGCAACTGTAGCTATAGCTTGGGAAATGTAAAACTGAGAAATACGCCAAGTCTCCAGTAAACTAAAGAAAATGTGAAAGTTTGTACACACTGTGGTACGGAGATCTCTTTTTCTTCCCCACCGTCACCAATCCTGATTTTTTTTTTTTCTCAAGTTTTAAAAGGTTTGGCTCCACAACAAATTGCTCATAAAACCAATTAATGTTGTTGTGGAAGCAGATGTTTTTAATTTGTTAGTAGTGACATGTTGTTTTCCGGCATCAGAATATCACAGGGTTATTCATTCTCTTCCTTTATTTTAGCATATTTAATGCTGTTTCACAGGTATAATTGAACTGGAACATTTACATTCAAAATTGATGATTTCCAGTCTTGAATCACATCTAGGCCAGTGAGCTTTAATATCCTTTTTTTGACTTCTGTTTGTACCCTGTGCATGATGCTTCCTGAAATGGAAAAGATGTGTCACCTTAAAAAACTGAATTTATTTTTGCAGTAATTTACATAAAAAATAATTTCTCCTTAGTTGTCTTGGGAACTTACTTATTATTCTGAAACATGTGTATCTTTATCCTACTACACATTTAGCTAATAAAGACAGTATAATATTGTCCAAACTTTAAAAAAAAGTCACTGACTGAAAGAAATTGAAGGAAAGATCCTTAGTGTTTATGCAAGCTATATGCTGGGTTATATAAAGTAACACAGTCTTTTTATAATTATCAGCCATTAATTGTGTTGACTTCCTTTTCCCCCTAGAATTAGCACAGAAAGGAAGGCACGCTTGTGTTTTGTTTAAAGCCTTGATCAACAACAACTCCCTTTCTTTTGTATTTTTCTAAAGTTTACTCTCTCATAAATGATATTTGTCATCATGTCAGAATTCGTGTTTGCCGGCTAGGCGGTATGCTTTTAAGACTACAACTTCAGTTCTCCAGTAGTGGTAATGAAACCTGGGTACAAAGACCATTTGAGCATCTGGTGTAATTGAGGACAGGATCAGTTCTTACCCCAGCTACTCTGATCTTGCTCCTTCCTACATCAACAGGAGAAGAGGTTCAACAAGGTGAGCATGAAACATTCTGCGTTTTAATAATTTCTGACACACTCAACATGGTAGTTACATTTCAGTGACTGTTTTTTCTAATGATGGCATAAGGCACAATGGAGCACGGAGAAGGGTAAAAGAAATATAATCCCAGTTCCTGTAATGAAGATGCTTTCCAGGGGAGAGTCAGGATAACACCCAGACTTCTCCTGGGCCAAGAGCTGACAAGCCACAGAAGCACTTAAGGGGAGTAACACTGAAGAAATGACACTGAGCAGGGGATTCCCAATGTCTCATCAAAGTGTGAGGAGAGTAGCAGCACACAATGATAAATGTGTTAAGATTTGCATTTGTACTTGTCTCAACAAGTCTGTCTCTGCAGTTAAATCGAAAGACTCAAATTAAAATTAACTGTCAGATATACCAAAAAATGACAGGCCTTACTAACAGATTTTCAGTTCTCAAGAGCTCTTAGCTCTTTAACAGTTGCATGGCAGATGAATTGCATTAAGTGTGAAAACTTGCCTTTAGAACTTCTAGACTTTTATAACTTAAGCAGTTCAGCCTCGTTACTTCTGTGGATGTTATTACAAACAAGAAATAATGTGCAAATAACACTGAAAGTTACTGAAGCATGTCTCAGAAGAAAACAATTCTGGAATCCATAACTCAGATAATAGCTTTATACAATAATTCATTAGTTATCCCTATGGGAAGTAGTAGATTCAGGTTAGGATGAGGAATGCTAGCAAACCTTAGGATGTAGCAACAAGTATGTCGTAAATTTTTGCCAGGAAACTAATCCAATCCCACAGTGATCAGCTCGACTTATGTCACAGTCTTGTAGGAGGGAAAGGATGTTGCTTAGAGAAACACATGAGCTACTTTATGGTAAAGAGTGGACATACATAGGTTTTCAATGTGAATTTAATATAAGCCAGGCAGGTTTTTAAGTTTTGGGTGGGCTTTGGATTGGTTGGTTGGGTTTGGTTTGGGGTTTTTTGCCTCAAAGCCAGAACAGGTTAACATAAAGAAAATTCCATATTATACTGGTCAGATGTGTAATGCAAATGATAAGAAAGTATGGAATAGACTTTTCACAGCCTAATTTGTTGTTCCCAAGAAATACTTTAGAGTTACACAGTGTAGCTTGCAAAGCTGACTACCTGAATATATTGAGAAATAATAAATAATTCAAAATCATAGTTTGATTTTTATAGAGTAGGAACCTATTATTTAGGCTGTAGCATCTTTTATAAATGAACCACTTCTAATAGTTAAAATACAATTATATGAGTGGTCTATAAGCACACAGTGTGGTAATGAGTGATGTTCATAACACGATTCACAGTTTTGGCTGTTGGAAGCTGTATTGTTGGGCTGCTGGCTGGAGCTCAGGATATCCCTTACTGCTTTCAAAAAATCTCTTGGGCCCTTAATTTCCAGCTGAACAGTCACCAAAGGTCCATGGAAGAGACCTTGGGCAAAACTTAGACCTCTTACAGCAATGCGGATGTTTGGGTGGGTTTGGTTGGGGTTTTTTTTTCATTTTACTTTGTTTTGTTTTTAAATGCTAGAACTGTTTGGTACTTTTAGTTCTTAATTATGTGGTGAAAATATGTTATTTGAGAAAACTTACAAATTGTTTTTACATATTAACAGTCTGTTCTTATTCCAGCAAAGTATGGCACTTCTTGAATATGTATTTCTTCATCAAATATTGTCTCTACAAAAATATATTTCTTTTGGGAAGTAGAAAAAGATGCTGGCGTGTACTGCTTCTATAATCTTATACCTTAAGAGCTGCCATTTTTAGGATTGTTTGACAAAGCCCAGCTGTGTCAATTAGAATCACAGAAGCAAGCATCTAAGATCAACAGATGATGAGACTTTAAATAATCTTTGTTGTGAAAAGGTACTGCCCTTTCCTCCACCTCCTCTTTGTACTTCAAGATGACCTGAATCTTTTGGTCACTTAAACTCTGGGTGGAGCCATTTCTTGCAAAAATGACTCCATATTTCTGCATTTGTCCATGTTTCTGGTATACATTGTTTTTAAAAAAGCCTGTGTAAACAGGAGAAATTAAACACAGCCTACAGTACTTATCTGCCCTAGTGACTGTGTTAGATTACAGTTGCTGGAAAACTTCACAAGTTGTGTTTGCAGTGTTCACCCAGCTGTCTTCTCGGTTCTGACAACCATGCCGCAGTGATGTTTGAGCTCTTTGGGATCTCACACAATTTTTGTAGTGTTTTTCTGGCCCTTTGTTGGGATTTATCTGAAATTTTTCCTTACCAGTTTGCCCTTTCTTTGCAGTCTTTGGAGGCAGTCCAGTCTTCAAGTGTGACCCTCTTTTCTCATTACATTTGTCTTTGAGTTGTTCGATTCTGCTCTGAGCATGTCAGGACCTAGTGACTTCAGCAAAACTGCTAGGAAATCCAAACCATCGGCATGCTGTGTATTTTTCTATTCTTCATCAGATTTTTATTCTGGTTTTGGCATGTTTCATTATTCCATCTTCTCTGCTAAGCTATTTCTAGGGAAGCCATTAATGAGGGAGGGATTTGCAGGGTTCCCCCGTGATTAGCCAGTACACAGGCATCTGCTACTGCCTGGGAAGCCCACCAGGCCTGTGGCTGCCTCCATGCAGGATGTCCCAGAGGCACTGTGACCAGGTTTGGCATGTCTCATACCCTCAGGGTATGAGGGTAGGTAACCAAAGGGCACTAGGAGCCCATGTGTGGGCAAGTAAACTTACCCTCTGGTCTTGATCTCCCTCATTACCTGTACATGGAAGGTGTAGTGTTGGCAAGATACAGGATGCATGTATATCTGTGCTTTTGCAGATTGCAACCCTGATATAAATGGAGTTAATGCTAGGGACTGAATATGCTACTAGCAGTTTGTTGAAGAATCAAAATGAGAGAGTGGTTTCATTTCAAATGCGTTAGAACTTTTTGCAATATCCATGCATGGTGTTCGCCTTTTGCCATTGTAAAAGATTAATCCAAAATGAAAGGATTGTCGTGATTAGCTAGGCAGGTCCATTTCCACTGCACTAGCATGCGTTGTGATTGTCCCGAGGGTATTTTTTCAACAGTAAAATTGTTAATGGTGCTGGTACTTGAAAAGCTATAATTAGCTTCTGAAGGTAACACCCTTTCAGTTCTATTGTTTTGGTTTGAGTGCAGAGATTTGAGAAATCCTTGGTGTATTTCGACCACTAGGAATAAATTTCCCCGATTAAAAGGACTGTAGAGCTGTTCAAAATCGGTTAGTCTGAGAGAGTGCTTCAGAATCTAAATAACAGCTTGAATCTTACGTCTGCAGCTTCTTACAATTGATCTTTAGTAATGATAATGATCAGATACTAGCTTTATAGTCTCCTGTGGTATATCATGTATATCTGGCTTTTTATTTATAATAATATGTTATGCATATTATTTAAATGTAAGTGGTAGTCTATTTTACATTGTATTTACATTCTATTTCACATTTTTTATCTAGAAATATGTTATTTTCCAAGTAGCAATAATTTTCTTATGGTTCCTGTCCTTTCCTAACGTTCTTATCTTCTGACATATGTTTAACAGGTCAAGCTACTTATTCACTGTAGTTCATTCTGGCACTATAATTGTATGATCTATAATAATAATGAGACAATGAGTTTGTCACCAGGTGATCATTTAAAAAATCAAGTAGTATTTAAAACCTGATGTATTTCATTTGGGTTTATTTTGTCTGGGGTGTGTAGAGGTGCATTCAGGGTTTTTATCAGTCATGGTGGCTTGACTGACGGGTGTGACTCCTTTGCTCTTATGTGTCTAGGAATCGATTTTTGATTACTCTTAGGGCTTTATGGGAGAAATCAAGGAAGCATGGAAATCAATGTGACCAATTGCAAGTTTATTAAAATGAATCACTTTTATTAATGTCTGTATATTGCTGGTCACTGTTAATTCTACTATAGTGGAATGTAGCACTAGCATTTCATTACACTTTACTATAAGTCGGTAGTCTTGAGTATCTGCAAGTAGTACACAATATGAAGGAATACTTGTTTTGTTGTTGGGGCATGTTGTACAAGTCATGATTAAGATGGCTGAAAAAAATGTCATTCACAATGCTATTCCATGCAGTTCAGTCTGTAGGGTGAGTGCTTGGAATGGGAAGCAAGAGATTTGAAAGGGATGGAGCTGGGCACAGGAGGTCACTTCAGGTAATGATTTTACCTTGACTTCCCTGTACAGGAGGAGCCTATGTTGTGTTTCTTAGGGGCAAAGAAAATACTAAGGTAAGAGTTACTTAAGTAATGCTGAAAGCTGGGTATTTCTTGTGGGAGATGTTTCCTTAAACTCAGCCTGTGGAGTGTCCCTAGCAACAACACAGACAACAATGTCCAGACCATAGCCTGAGAACAATTTTTGGTCTGAGAACATCTTACAGACAGGAAAGTACAGATGAAAGATTGGTGTAAAAAATAAATGACCGATAATTTATTAGCAGTAATATTGAGCTATATTTTCCTGACTTTTCATTTGTGTAGATTTTTTCTTTCTTAGCCCCAGGACTTTTACTCTCTTTTTGCAGTCCCTTTGATGACAGTCCCTACAGAAATGGATGGTAAATCCATTGCTAATTGCTGAGTAGATAGTTAAACCTCAGACATGACACAACTTGCGGTGTAGTGATGGACAAGCCGTTTAAATTTTTTTTTTTCTGCAGACACATCAGGAGTTTTATTCTTTATGTCCTTCAGAATAAACTGCAGGTATTTGTAGGCTTCTCAAAAACTCTAAATCAAAGTAAGCTGATTGTAAACACTACAGTTTTCATTGGTATACTCTCCTACAGAGAAAAATTATATCTGTGTTAGCAGTTAAGACAGATTCTCAGGACAGTCTGTCAGACAAGAAACTTGTTAAAATACTTCTCATATTAGCTATGTCCTTAAGAGCCAGATGTTGCTTAAGAATTCTTCAACAAAATCCCTCCTGAAGATAGCAGATGACTCTCAACTCTTTCATCCAGAATCAGAATTTTTAATTACATTAATTATCCCTTTATGTTCTTTCTTAGTGCTTCCCTGTGACCTTAAAGAAAAAACTACATTGAAGGGTTTGTTTAATTTAGTTTTGGTTTTTAGAAGGGAACCCATTTTCTTCATAGTGAATCATTCTACATTTGGTAGCACTATATAGTTTCAGTAGCTGATTTGGCTCCCTCATTTGGATTAGTCTGAATTTCCCACCAGTCTGGTAGGCTGATTATCAACAGATGTTTAGGGTCACCCTCTTTGTAATGTCTGATCCTCAGAGATGACCAGCCAAGTGGGGTTCAGAGTTCAGATCTCTGGGTGATGGCCGCTTCAGATTTCAAGTTCTCCGTTCTTTAAAAATACTCATCAAAAGTTTATTTCTCTTCTCCATAACCTTGTAAAGTGGTATAATGAGACAGCCTGAGGTTCAGTAATGACTTCAAAGTTAGAAATTGTCTGATAGCAACAACACGGGAATGAATTTACTTAGCCTGGTGGTTGCAACCGATGCTTACTGGTAACACCTCACTGAATTCATATTTGGGAGATGATGTCTTTTAGAAAAGGACGAATCAACCACAGCTATAAGTTGTCAGTGTGACTCTTGACCAGGGTCTGTAACTAATCCATTTTATGCTTTGCTTAGAGAAAGCAAAATGTACTTTCCTTCCTATTCTATAAAATGTTTTTATGATACCCAGAGTAATTAATGCCATCATTAAAATGACACTAGTTTTGGAATGATGGGCAAAAACTGTCTAGCAGTGCAGGGATTTGGGATGTTGCAAAAGAAAGCAAAGCATGATTTTATGATTTATGTGCACTGTCTTCATCATCTAAAGCAGTCGGTGTATAATTGCTCAAGTTTAGATCTTGAGGAGTTATAAAATATACTAGTGCAGTAGTTGTTTTCTAATACTCTTCTGAGAAAGGAAAATATATTTACAGGGGTGGGGAAGGAACTAAGCAGGTTTTATTCTTGCAAAGTTTTGTCTTTTAAGAAACCTGGAGACATTAGGGCAATGAGAAGTTAGCTTGTGAAGTGTCACCTATTCTTTGTGTGGTGTAGGCCTGTAGCAATAGCCAAGCATTTTTATCTCTGTAAAATTACTTACAGGATCAGTAAGACACATACATGTTATGGAATTCATTTGCTAGAAAACTTGTATCCAGTTAGTACAGATATTTTATGTATCTCACCAATGAAGCACTTGATAGATCCTTTCAAAAAAAAAAAGAAAAATCCAACCAACCAAAAACCCACAGCTGTTCTTACAGTCTCAGTAGAGAACGGAGTTCTCTCTACACCATATATGTTGATTAATTCAGACTACCACATTCATTACCTGCTGTGTTTCAGCAAATATCCTGCTCTACCACCAGCAGGAGAAAGCCAATGCAGGAGAAATCTCGATTTCACCAAAGGAAGACTGGCATAAGCTACCTCCATAGAAATAAGTGCAGGAGACTTTTGTTTGTTTCTGAATGGTTCACTTGCATGAAATCAGTTGGGTGATGTTGTTTCCGTTGGCTCCAGCCATGTCAAGGCCATTGATGATGAAAGTTCTGTACTGTTTTTCCCCATCACATGGAAAATTCTCTTCCCCTCCCGCAACCAAATCCTTGCCAAGCAAGCAGCTGTGAACAAAACTTCTCAGCAAGATGAATTTGGAGTTTTGCATGATCCGTGGAACAGGATACACAAACACAGCTTTGAGAGAGTAACAGTTGAGGGTCACAAGTCCAGACTCTTAGAGTAAAATGCATGTGCATGAAATGGATGAGCCTTTTAAGGCTAAAAATTTTATTAAGGTTAAACTTGTACTAAGTTAAAAGGTGCAGGAAAGAATCGGAAAATGCTTGCCAAGATAATTTTTTCATACTGACTTTTGGTACCTCAGTCTGAGGTAAGTAGTGCCTGAAAGTTTGATGTCCAAGCTTTGCTACTGAAGTAAGTTAATGAATCTGAGTACTGTAGTTGCACCCAAACCACTGGCAGACCAATGGCAGGAAACGGGTCTGTGGAATTACAAACTCAATTGAATATGCTTTAACTTAATTTTGGTAGGAATTATCCTTATCAAAGCTTCCTCTCAATTTCCATGCATCTTGTTTCCACCAGGCATTTTTTCATGGAGTGTGAAATCAGTATGAGGGTTCAGTGGCGCGCTTTTTTTTTTTCCCCCCCCTCAGGGAAAAAAATGCAGGATGTGAGTGTGCAGAAAACACGAACACCTATATTAAAGCCACCTAACATTTTCCATGCTTGCAGCGGAAAATTTCGGTTGCTTGCAACTTTGACAAGCTTTCATTGAGATTTTCCATTTCATGTTTTTACCTTTATATTATTATTTTTACATTTGGAGGGGAGATGAAGTGCTAAAATATGTAAATGACACATAAATAACATTTATATGTAATTTATGGCCCGAATAGCTGTGCTTGATTCCCATTCCTCTGCTGTAGCTATAGTGCTCGTAATGTTTTAATATATTTGGTATGTAATATTTCAACTTCATGAGGTATCTTGTCAAAGTGAGACTCGAGTTTATCAGGGCAGTGATTTTTGTGTCCAAATTATGTAATATTTTTAATGTTCATAGTTAATAATTTATTTTGGTTTGTATTCAGGTAAGTCAGGGTGGAATACAGCAAAAGGATATGGAAAAGTCTGTTTGTAATTAAAGGAACACTAATCGGACTTCAGGGACTGTGTGTAAGATACACTAGTCTTTCCCACGGCCACACCCTGAGCATATGATCTTTAACTGAATTCATGGAAACATTCACACTGCTTCCTACAGATTGCAGCTGGCACTGTCTATAAAATCTCTGCTTCACAAAGAGCAGACGATTTTATCTGATAATGTGCAATGATACATTTCATTGTGCTGCAGTGTTACTATACAGCTATGCGAAACAGATGGAATGAATTATAAAAAGACTGTAATTTGGGACGCAGTTATGCAATATACCAAAATCCTAGTAGCGCTCATCCTTGCTGTTCTTGTTCAGAGGAGGTGAAATAGTGTGGTGCTTGACAGTCAAATGTGTGTGTGGCTTACGGATTGCATGCCAGCTGAATTGTTAGATGACCCACCAACTGCTTTTGCTACTTTTAACATCTTTCCCAGCAGAGCATAATTTCTGCACGTAGAATTTTTCAATGGCGCAGAATCACTTTTCTATTAACATCATGAAAATATAACAGGAGATCAACTGAAATACAAGACCGCTTAGACCTGTGCCTGTCTAGTTCACCACACAGTTTTCAGCAGTTAATCTCAAGTATTTCACAGAATTAAGATTTTGCAAGAGACAATTGATGCAAGAAAAGATGTAAGAAAAGCCTGAGACTTTTGTGTTTATATTGGTGCCAGTTGTTTTGTGTTCTACATATATGCTGTCAAATCAGGATGAGGAATGCACAGGGCAAATACCATCAGAGGTCAGTGTAGCCACTTGGTAGCAGTTTGCTTTCTGTTCTAAGGATCTCGTTCCTCGGTTTTTTAAGCTAGTTAGTTAATTGTTATGATTCTGTAATTATTTTGTTAAACTGACAGCAAGTCCAGCAAAACAAGTGTTTCTTCACTGCTGGATGCTTCAGTCTGTGTCACAGTTGTGCTTATGTCAATATTCCTGTGGGTGTGGTAGGGTGGGGATGAAGCTGAAGAGAATTCCCATTTAGAAGACTTTGAAACATTGATGGATAGTATTTTCCTCAATTTGTCAACACTAACTCAGATTGACAGAAAATTGTGTTAAAGTAAAATATCATTGGCTGTAGCCATATCTTGTTACATGTCTTCACTTGAACGAGATGTAGGTAGAGGATAGAAAAAGCTTTTATTACGCTGTCTACTTTATGGCTGCCTTAAGGTGATTTCTGCAGCTAGTCTATGAAGAGAAGGAGAGTTACCTCTAAAAAGAAAAGCTCTGTTTATAAAGATAAAGACAAAAGCTCTGGCACTGTGTTCTTAATCTGTCCTTTGAGTGTGTGCATCCATTCTTTTCTGCCATTAGAAGTCATTCACAAGTGTTTGCTCTCCTTCGCTGTACTGAGTATAGAACCTTGAAGTCAAGACCTCTCTCTGTGGGTCTGAGATATCTGCATATACTGGTATGCAGCTAGGAGTCATTCTTCAACACTACAGGCTTTGCAAACTACATAGAAAGTAATTTCTTTCCACATTGTTGAGATTAACTACTTCTGGGTTTCATTTTCTTGAATGTCACAAACTGCTTTATGGCTAGCACAGTCTTTGTGAGCCCACTTTAAAACATCTGCTGCTAAAATCCCGTTTTAGGAATATAGCAGATGAAAAAGAATAGGAAAGATGGGAAGTATCTGTAGCTAATTAGAAAGCAAAGGAGACAAGTGTCAGACCAGTAAAATTCAAAAGATTGGTTTTGGCTGCTGCTTGTGCTTGGCTTTTTGCTACAGAATGGATTAGTAGTTCTAATAATTTAGCACACTGTAATTTACCTAATATTCAAAGGGTGAAATATTCCAGATGTTGGTCTTTTGGCTTCTGGCATGTGAAATTTTAATTTTAAGAGGAAATGTTCTGAATGGTGCTGACTTAAATTGACCTGGTAAAAGGTTTGAAGTAGCTGGTCATTTATTTTGTTTTGAATAAGTATATCAAGCTGAATTTTTCTAGAGTTGCCTTAAATTTACCTGAACTTTTTTTGAATAGTAAATGCATCACAGATGTCCCATGAGAAAAAACATTGATATTTGGAATGAACTTCCATCTGAAATTTCATTCCCAGTCAGACCAAAATTATTGCTGGTGAAAAGAAAACTGCTTTGGGGATATTTTAGTTCTTTGTATTATGGGGTTTGTTTTTTGTTTTTGTTTTAAAGGAAAGAAATCCAACACAAATCAGAACACCGTAGTGCTTCTGACATTTCCCTGGAGAGTTCATCTATATTTGGTTCATCAGTTCTGTTGAAGTTATTGACAAATGGTGAACCTGAAGTTAGGACACCGGGTGTGATGCAGGGGCTGCAGCAGCACTGTGTTTCTGCTGGTATAAGCAGTTCCCTTTCCTGGCCACCTGCTCCCTCCCCATCCTGGTCTGAGTTGCTGGTGTGGCATGGTCCACCTAAAAATTAGTAATGTAGTTAAAAAATCCTATTTAAAAGCTTTATAAAAAAATCAATTATAGTGGAATTGGCTCATGTTTGTGTATATTTGTGTGTAAATATTCACGTCTAAATGTGAATCTAGATGAAACTGATGTAAAATCTGTGAGTTTCATAGAATAGGCTTAACTGCTGAGCTGGGTTGGGGCCAGTGAGAAAAACCTTGAGTGGTAAGCTCTGGGGGAAAAGAAAAAAAAAAAAAAAAGGCAAAAGTCCTGATGCATTTTGGTTAACCCACTCTTCCATTCCCACTGCCTTGTTGTGACCTTGAGAAAAGTCTTTGAACTGTGGAAATACTGTTCTTGCAAAATTAGCATTTGTCAGTGAAGAAATAACAAAAAAACTGTTAAAACTCAGCCAGTTGAGAAAATGACTTCATGCTGTACACATTTTCACAAAGAAACCTTTGGATCTCTTTTGGGTCATTACTTGGTAAACACCATCAAACAGAGGCATTCAAACAGAAACACTGTCTGAAAGGGGGGCACAGAGCAGCAGTTTGCTCTCTGCAGCCTTGAAGCAGCAGTGTCTGGGGAAAAAAAAGAAACCTCAGACATCTGAGCAAGGCATTTTATGCAAGAGTTAAGGTCTATTTGAAGAATTCATAAATTCATACTGCCATTGTTTTAATTCAGAACAGTAACAATTTTGCTTGGAGATGGAGAAAACTTCTTTGGAGGAATATTCTGTGTTTTCCACATTATATCATAGAATCTCTCAAGTTGGAAGGGACCAATAAGGATCAAGGCCAACTTCTTGCTCCTTGAAGGACTACCTAAAACTAAATCATATGACTAAGAGCATTGTCCAGATATAATTGTATCTAGACAATTATACTTTTTTGCAGGTTACACGTTTGTTATTAGTATCGGCAGATGCTAATAACATTTGAGGTTTGCTGAGGGGGAAGCAAGATGGAAAATATTCTTTCCTTTAAAATGGGACGTGCATAGGGTCCTCTCTGCCTTAGAGTCATAGCAAAGTAGTAAGTTGATGTCTGCTCTCAGTTAAGGACAGTCCCCACACCCTTCAGTATTTCCTGAAACATGCTCCTAAAATCTCTAAGACGTTCAGTGGTTTTAGTACGCATCTGGAATGAAGCAATAGAACTTGGGCTAAGGCAGGAGGATTCAATAGCTCCAGTGGCACCAGTTTTATGAGAGGGGGTGAAGGGGTATGATGTTTTTTGAACACATGAGGAATACGGATTGGCAAAGGGTAATGAGTCATAAAAATACACCTAGTAAGAATGTAGAAGCTCTCTAACTCTGTCATAGCATAAAATCCATGGAAAAGAGAGAATGTCATGAGGAATCCCCTTGTATTTAAAATAACATGTTAATGGAAACATCCTTGCCACAGCATTATCATTGCTTTGGAGGAAGAGAAATTTCAGGAAAGTTTACTGAATATGTTTTTTAACTACACTTTTTAATTGGCTAGCAGGAAATCGATATGGTAGGAAAAAATAGAAGAACCAGCACTAAATCACCTTAATCAGCCATTGGAATTTAGTAGTTGGTTATTCCTGAGTCATCTGCATTTCTGTTAATAGTCTTTCCTAGGGTGTTTGGTAGTGGTCACTCGAGCACAAGATAACTTTATTCAGCAGAGCAGGCTTCCTTCTAACTTTCTTTGTGTGTGAATGAACATTACAGCATTTAAATGTCATGGCTTAGAGAACACTGTACTGTACTTAACTGCGAGTTGAGCCTTGTAACACATGTAGGGATGTTGATGGATTTTAGATGTCAAGGTACGGTTAAGGTTATGGAGTGAAAA
Organism: Eurypyga helias; assembly: GCF_000690775.1. Lineage (NCBI taxonomy): Eukaryota > Metazoa > Chordata > Aves > Eurypygiformes > Eurypygidae > Eurypyga > Eurypyga helias. The sequence goes on along the minus strand of NW_010253291.1, from coordinate 39,516 downwards.
GGTTTAGTCTTGTAAGCATAGCAAGTGCTTAGAGAATGATAGTCAAATAGCAATCACTGAAAAATATGGAGATATTAATAACTATAAACTGTTGGAAATCGCAGTTGCATCTCTCGGACTAAGCAGTGTCAGTCTGTTGGTAAAGATCTGCTTTGCAGAGTCTCAGCTGCCTTCATTTAGCAGTTAGTTCCTCAAGAGCGGGAAGCATTTTGGGTGTGAGTAGCACTGTATAAGACAGTGTAAAAATACTATCATTTTAAAAAGGCAAGTAATGTGGGAAATATTATCCTGAGTTTTTTGTATGTTGATAAAGTGTGTAAAGAATTGTGTTACCGGGGAACTGATGTGTGCAGTAAAGGTAGTTTCACGTTAGCTGCCAGCTCTTGTGCTCTCATTTGAGGTTAGAAATAAGAAAGTTATACTGTATGGTGCTATCTAACTCTGCTAGTGGTTTCTGTTTAGATGATAAAATAATCAGTGTATTAGGCTGAAAATACTATAAGCAATGAAACACTGTAATTATTTTGGAAGTGTCTCTTATCCTAAATCATTTTACTTTGCTTTGATATTTTTAACATTCATATGATGCACTTCTTTTTCACAGTTAGATATCCTGCTGCAGTCTACGCTGCTGAAGTCTACGTATAACCCTAGCTGAGTCCTTGCCTCTCTTTCACATTTATTTGCAGCATTTGCTTCTGCTGGCTTCATATGTCCTTAAGTCAATAGAAAGCTCATCATATTTGAGGAGGGGTAGAGCCTTTATAATTTATAGGAAAAGCATTGAAAGCAAGAGGCCAAGAGAAAAGCTATCTATATAAAAGCAAAGAGGAAATACTCTTACCTTTTTTTTTATCTGTGGAAATCCGGTTTTTAAGAGCCAAAATTGGTGTGACAGACAAAGAGACAATAACATCTTAGCTCTGAAGTCTGCTATATGTGGAGAGGAGTAGCATTGCCCCAGAGCACAAATTGCAGCATATTCCAGGGAAAGAACCCGTGGACTTTTCCTCCCCCAAAACCTCATTTGGAAAGTTTTGTTGTGGTGGTTGTTGGTTGTGGGGGGTGTATGGTTGGGTTTTTGGGACTTTTTTTTTGTGTGTATTTTTTATTTTTTTTGTCGTGGATGGTTGGTTTGGTTTTTAACTGGACCTCCATAGCCCATGTTTCTTCTCAGGATAATTTACAGTGTCATCGAAACCTGTGAACTGGACAGAAGAAAAAGTTAAAAATTAGCGAGGGTTTCCTCCTCCTCAGGAAAGACTAGCAGCACCATCGCTCTATCATAAGTTCTTATGATTTTAGGTATTATTAGAACTGGCCAAGAGTGTTGCCAATTACTTCTAGTAATTTCTGTTGGGTGCAGGAGACAAAACTTCGCTGAACGGTAGCCAAAAGTTATTAATGGGAAAAAGTACACAGGCGTAACTTAATCTGTGTAATCTTATCTACAGACGGTTCTGCAATCTCTGCAAGGCCTCTGGCAAGCTACTAGAGTGATGCAAAAAAAAAAAAAAAACCACCAACCAAAAAAAAAAAAAAAAAACCCGCCAAAAAAGTCTGCATGCTAATAGTGAGAATAAAAGATGTGAAACATCTTTGTGAACTAGACCTCATGTTCTACTTGCAGTAAGCGTGAGACCTTGAGACAGGCAGAGCATGTGGCCCGAGAAATAAACAGTGAGTACTTTCTCATAAGGAGCTAAACTGCCACCTAATGCAGGCTGAGGTGGTTATAAAATACTCAAACTGTTGAGATATGCCCCTCTGTTTCTTCTTAATGTATTGTCATCCTCAAGAAGAGGGTAGATGCCATTCTGCCATAACTGCTCCCTAGGAAAACTCTTGGAAAGAAAAGTAGAAGGAGGAGTGTTTCATTGGGCATTTTTTTTGTAATGTTTCTGTGCATGTAAGCAATGCTGTAGGTTTAGAGAATGTCATTGAGAAACTCAGATTGTTTATAAACTTGGGGTTAATTTCCTATAGTACTTTTCACAGTAATATGAATATTGCAATATGAATATTGCAAATATTTTCCTAATTACTGAGTCCCTTGTGGAGTTCTTCATTATAATGCTACTTGCTACCAGTTGGTGGTAGGCACAACGTTCTATCATAGTACTCTTAATGAGTTCTAAGTAATATTAGGAGCATAATTTTTTTTAATTTTTGTTGTTCTGTTTTTCCTGTGCCCCATCTGACTGGAAGAGAAGAGGTCACGCTGGGGGTT